>NW_022196905.1:242472256-242480908 GCF_008632895.1 Mastomys coucha
AAGAGGCTGGGAAGTAAGTAGTAGGAAAACTCTGAGAGGAGCCAAGCACTCTGCAAGAACTGTTCTCTTATAGTTAGAACCCCAAGCCTGGAGAGTACTGGGCAGGGTCCCTGTCCTGGAGCTGTTTAGGTTCCGAAAGTGCCTAGGGGCAGCAAATTATTTAGAGCTTAAAGAGCAGAAACGCTGAGCAGGGATAGGTGGTCGCGTTCCAGAGCACTCAGGACAGATAAGTGGGTCTGTGTCAGCTGACCAGGACCGGGTAAGGAGACAAACGATACAAGAAGACTCCAGGCCAGCAGGCCACACAGAGCTGGGGTCCGAGGGGACTGGGAGGACCTGGGTACAGAAACCGAGGGGGTGGGACGGAGCGGAAATAGTGAGTGGGGGAGGTGGGGAGGTAGGTCCTAGAAGGCGGCATGGGAAAGGGTGGGGAGAATGGGAACAGAAGATAGGCGGGGCAGGTAAAGGAGGCCGTGAGAGACTGGGCAGAGAGAAAGATAGGGATGGGGGGGAGCAGTAGGGGCGCTGGAGAATGAGAAGTGACCGGAGGATAGAGGGCCAAGGATGGTCGGAGGGGCAGTGTGGTGCAAAGATCCATGGGTGAGGAAATGAGCAGAGCAGGGTCGGAGGGACTGTGGGGGTGAGCCGGGGTTGGTGGGCGGGACAGGACCGAGAGGGAACTGAGAATAGAAGGACAAGGGGCAGGAAAAGATCCTAGGGCTAGTGAGGGGCGGAAGAAGTAAGTGGAAATAGAGAAGACGGGGAGAGACAGACTGGACTAGGTCTGAGGGGCAATGAGGAGTGGTTGGAAGGATGGAGCAGGATATGGGCAGGACGGAGTCAAGGGCCAGTGGGGGAGGAGGAGACGGGAGGATCCACAGGACCGATGTGTAAGGCAGCGTCCAAGGAACACGGGGGCGGCGTAGAGAATGGACGGAGGGAGGATGGGCGGGGCAGGGTTCGAGGGGCAGTTGTGGGTGGGGATGGGGGAGGCGGGGGCGGGGCAGCGGAGGATGAGTCCCCGGCCTAGTCTAACTCCACTTTTTCTTCTTCCGCACAGCGGGTTTCCGCTTCCCTCCAGGGCGGTGGGTGAGGCAGTGAGGCCGAGGTTCGACCAGATAGCGCCGCTATGTGGCCCCCGGACGCAGAGCCAGAGCAGGATCCGGAGTCAGCGCACAGCCCCCGAAGTGGCAGCAGGACAGTGCCGGGGCTCCGAGCCCTGTTGCCCGCGCGCGCCTTCCTCTGCTCTCTCAAAGGCCGCCTCCTGCTGGCCGAGTCGGTGAGTGCTTGTGCTCCCCCGGTGCGTGAAGCCAGGTCCCCGCGCCCCAGCCCCGGGGCCCTGCACCTCCAGCCCAGGAGAGTCTCTTGAATTAGGGCCACCGCCCCCAACCTTGCTACGGCTTCTATGTAGCGAAGCTCGAGTCAGAATCAGGCCCAAGCCGTGGTCTTCCCGGCTCCTCCAGCCTGCGAGGCCCTCGAAAGGGACCTCGAAAGGGTCAAGGGCTTGGGGACCTGGTCCCTGCTAGAGCAGCAGCTCAGCTGCTTTGTGACCTCGAGCGCCTCTGCCCTCTCGCCCCCCCCCCCCCCCCCCCCCCCCCCCCCCCCGGGAACTGCTGTGCTCGTTCCGCTCCTTCTGGCCTCTCCGGTTCTGCACACCCTTCCACCTCCTAGGCTGAGACCTAGCCGCCTGTATGGTGAAGATCCTGCGGAGTGGGATGAGCCCCCCCGGGAGAAGGTGAGGCTGGGGCCACTTAGTGAAAGTACAGGCAGACCACTGTCTCAGGGTGGCGAGCCTGCGGGGGTGTCTTCATGCCCTTCTTCCTCCCTGCTTGTCCCCACCCGAATAGGAAGGTCTCCTTTGTCCTCCCAACAACTCTGGCATCATCACGTGTGGGGCGGGAACTGGCATGGAGCCTATGGAGATGGGGAGAGGGGTGGGAGGAGGGACGGTGGAAAGAGGAAACAGTCTTTGGTGACAGCCACTTGTTGCTCAGATCCCTAGCAACTTAATATCCGACCGGTTCCCACTTTGAGTCGGAGATAGGAGAGACAGTGTCTTCAACTGCTAGGAAACTTGACATCAGCGAGTGGCCTTGAGGATAGATGGGGGTAGGGGTTGTCTGCCCTGAGACCTCCCTTGTATCCCTGGACCTATGAAGGAGGCATCAATCTCGAGGTCACTGGTAGAACCTACTACTTTGTTCCCAAGTGAGGTACCAAGCGGACCCAGAGCCCATTCTCTGGCCATTTCAGATGTCTGGAGGCCTCTTGGGGCGTGGGGCGTGGGCTTTGAATCCACTGGCCACTGGCTTCAGTCCTACCTACCCAATACCCCTTCATGGGAAAAAGAGTGAGTGCCAACCAGAAGTCACAAGATGTCCTTGCCCTAGCTGGGTGCCAGAAATCCAGGCCTAGGAAAATATGAAGGGTAAGGGGTAAGCTCATAGGGCATTGGGGAGCCACCCCTAGTTATTCCTCCCCTTGGTCCCATGACCTGGATAGAAAGCTAGGGCAAGAAGCAGCCACCAAGAATTGAAGAATGAGAAAACAGGAACGGGGATGGGGGGAGGGGACAGGTTGGGGCAGGGGAGTGTCACCTTCTTGGGGAGAATGGGTACAGAAAGAGGAGGGTCATACGAGCAGCCTTTGGCAATGAAATGCAGTAGGAGCTGATGGCAACCTCAAAAAGCCTTTCTCTAAGCCTTAGTTTCCTGTTAGCCCAAGGGAAGCTCAGCTTCCCCCGTGACTCGTTCAGTGAAAGAGGTGGGAGTGGGGTCCCTGAGATCAGTTCGTGTGTCTGAAGTAGCCATGGTGTTCCCCGCAGGACACCTGGGTTTCTCTTTACAGCCCCTTAAACTAAGCTATGGAGAGGCTCAAAGCTGTCCGTAGTGATAGATGAAGGGAGATGGAGACCTCTAATGCACTAAGTGCAGATTCTGATGCTCTCTTACTAGCTGGGTGGCACTAACTCTGCTTCTTTTAAAGAGAAGCTGTGAGGAACACACAAGTGGTGTTCAGAAGCAGAGAAGTCCAGAAACCTTAGCAAGGATTAGGCTTGAAGAGCCACTGACCTATCATCTTCCTCTTGTTTCCCCACAATGCACAAAGTGTGCAGTACTAACCAGCTTTAGCATCCTCATACCTACAACTTTGTGGACCAGGCTTTTGGTAAATATGGTATAGCTAGCCCCACCTTTCCAGTGGACCATGAAGAGTACAGCAGGGACCTGGTGTCAGTACTCTCTCCGAGAGAGTTATGATTTTGTTGAGATTGGGTCTCATGTATCCCAGGCTGCCTAAAACCTTAGATAGAAAGCTGAGGATGACTTTGAACCTCTGATCTTTCTGCCTCCCCTCCCAAATGCTAAGACTACAGGCTTTTACCACCATGCCTGGTTTATACAGTGCTTGGGATCGAACCCAGAGCTTTGTGTGTACTAGGCAAGTACTCTGCCAGCTGAGCTGCACCCCCAGCCTCATGCATAGCTGTTGTTTTAATGAAGATATGCAGATGCAGGAGTGGCAAGCGATCTCTGCCAACGCGGCTGCATCCCCCACCTGAGCTGTACAGTGGCTGACATTGCTCTATCACCTGTCTCCATCCACCTCCCGCGTGCTTTCAGCCATTCAAAGTCAACTGCAGTATCAGTATACTTCAACTTTAACCGTTTCAGTATACACACATCATCATTAACAAAGTTGGGTTTTCATAATTAGGTGTTGGGTGTGACGGTTTGAAAGCAGTAGATTTTAGCTCCAGTTTGCCCCCTTGTAGACACAGCTAAGTTGGCTCTGTTCTCTCATAGAAGAGAAGGAAGAGCTCAGCAGCTGCACAAGTGGCCTGCTAGGGAGGCTGGGGCTTCAAGATGTGGTCCTAGCAAGGATTTAGCAAGAGATAGGACTCAGAGTTATGTCCTGGCCTGGGGTTGGTGAGAGGGTTCGAGTCTGCTTGCTCTTCCGCAGGGCCTTTCATTCATCACCTTCATCTGCTACGTGGTGTCCTCAGCATCGGCCTTCCTCACAGTGCCTCTGCTGGAGTTCCTGTTGGCTGTTTACTTCCTCTTTGCTGATGCCATGCAGCTGAATGACAAGTGGCAGGGCTTGTGCTGGCCCATGATGGTAAGAATCAGGGGACCCAAGAGGAAAGGGTTGACTGTCACTTGAAGGATCTGGGGTTCCACATTTCAGCCCGGCTGTCTCCAGCAATGGTGAGCAGTTTGAAAGCTTCAGGTAGTTCAGGACCCTCACACAGCTCTACCCCTGCCCACCCAGCAAGCACTGCGACCATGGACCTGATGGGTGGTAGGAGCCTCCTGAGCTGATCAGTGAAGCTGGGCACGAGGATGACTCCTGACCACCAGGTGGAGCTGTTGCTCTGCCCTTGGAGGAGGAATGTGCCTCAGCCACAGGCATTCATTCAAACCGTTTCCAGCAGAGTTGGGGTAACTGAGGACGTGGGACAGTCTAGTCATTTGGCACCTGGCCTTATGAGACCACCTGAAGACCTCGCAGTCCTAAGAGAATGCCCTTTAATAGGTAAAATACATCACTGAAAAAAGGGCACCAAAAATTAGGCTTGAACCCTGCTCATTAGACTTTAATCTCCAGTG
This sequence comes from Mastomys coucha, assembly GCF_008632895.1. Classification (NCBI taxonomy): domain Eukaryota; kingdom Metazoa; phylum Chordata; class Mammalia; order Rodentia; family Muridae; genus Mastomys; species Mastomys coucha. The sequence goes on from NW_022196905.1 coordinate 242,476,867, forward strand.
GACATGTAACCACCTGGTCCGAGCTACCAGCACTGCAGCCTCACCTTAGGGAGTATGCAGAGCCAAGACCCTTAGAGAGCTAGATGTTCTCCACATCCCATTTCTGCAGAGTAGCCTATCCTATACCCATTTACTATGTGCAGAGAAAATACAGCTGGACCAGGAATTGGGCAGTGTAAGTTGCTGGAGACCTTCAGGACAAGAGGCACATGAGGAATAGATTCAGAGCCAGGACATGCAAGTGGAGCCAGGATAGGGACTCCATGGGTGCTGGGCTGTGTGTGTTGGGTCTCATGCTGTCCTCTCCCCTCAGGACTTCCTGCGCTGTGTCACTGCTGCTCTTATCTATTTCGTCATCTCCATCACTGCTGTCGCCAAATACTCAGATGGGGCTTACAAAGCAGCTGGAGTGAGTGGCTCCCCTACCCCTCTCTGATGATACCCAACAGCATCCCTCCCAATGCTCCAGAAGCCCCTTGGCATCCACTTCCACAGTGGAGCCTGGGCACATCCTGCCCCTGCTTAGGCCCTGGGTCCCTGTGTGGGTCTCTGCCATTCCAGTCTGCTAATTAGAGATTTACCCTGCCCTCAGTTTGGAGGCTGGTGTCGACCAGGCCCACAGCCTATTTCTCTTATTCGTTGTAACTCAAAGGCTGTGCCTGCCCACCAGTCCTGGTTGGGCCATTTCTCAGTGCTGCTTGCTTATGCCCAGGCTCCTGGTCTCTGATCCCAGAGGTCCTTGCAATGTTTCTAGCCATCCTGTCTGTGTCCTGTGCCATATGCCATGCATGTATCCCACAGGTTTTTGGCTTTTTTGCCACAATTGTGTTCGCAATTGACTTCTACCTGATCTTTAATGAAGTGGCCAAATTCCTCAAGCAAGGAGACTCTGGGAACGAGACCACAGCCCATAGGACAGAAGGTGAGTGGCCAATCTGTGTGGTTTCTGATATAGAACAGAGCGGAACACTTTCAGGACAGCTGTAGGGTTCTGTCTTTCCTTGGGGGACTACCTGGTTAGTTTGAGGCTGTGGTTTACAGACTATCTGTCATACCCCTTCATTGTCTGTCAAGGGTAGTCTTCTAGGGCCTCAGCTAAGCAGGAGGGGGAAGTGAGTGTATATATACCTGCACCCCTAGAGGCTCCCTAATATGCCCCCAAGGCAGCTAGTCAGGACATCAGCTCATCTGGGACCAGCCTACTAGACCCAGTTTCTTTCCTGTTTGGAAGCTCACAACACCCAGGCAAATGCTGGCACAGTCTGGCCTGGATTTTGTTTGGGCTGAGTTTGTTTTTGAAAAAGGGACTTCAGTCTGTAATAGCTTAAAGTGGCCTAGAACTCACTTTGTAGCCCAGGCTGGTCTCAAACTCATGGCAACCCTTACCTGGTTTGATCGCATCTTTTTTTCCGAAGAAAGTGCACCTGAGCCAGGTGCTTCTCTGGAGCAGGTCAGCAGTGTTGTGGCTAGACAAGAGTTGCTCAGGGCAGGTCTTGGCCATAGGATCTTCTCCATTAAGTACTAAATGACTGAAATAGGACCTAGTCGGTTAGATTTACAGGGCCACTAGCTTCCCTCTGGGAGTCCCAGACACTATCTCAGTGCTAAAACAATGAATACCATTCCAAATTCATTTCTAGTTTGTGTTGAATGCTCCTGATGCTGTCTGTCTTCAAGCCTTTTGGGACCTGTAGCAAATGCTGAACAGTCAGCTCAGGGATCAGAGCATAAATGTCCACGAACATAAATTTTGAATATTGTGTGGTTTTAAGATAAAATAGTTGTTTTGCAATAAAAGTATTCTTGGCCTATATGCTAAATATGAATATAGCAAGCCTGTCCTACTTGTAGCTCTCAGGCTAATGGATAAGGGAAAGAACCAGGGATTGGGAAGGGACATGACAAGTATCAGAAAACAGCCACTAGTACTAGGGACAGGCACTAGAATAGTGTTTTGCCTCATGAGGCAGGCAGTTCCAGAATAATCTTTATAAACAGCTGAACCCATAAAATAGTTTTACAAAAAGCAAAAAAAAAAAAAAAAAAAAAAAAGGCTTGCACCACTGTTCCAATGTGTTTTAGTTCAGGGGTAAGAATTATTGTCTTTGCCTTGTCCTGCTGAATGGGGGTGGAGAAAGGGGTACAGGTGTACAACTCCGACATCTTCAGGGGAGAGGGGAAGTCTGGGAACACCTGGACCACCTGAGAAGGAAGCACCTGGGCTGTGGGCTCAGTAGAGCACCCACTCTACCCTACCTGGGCCCAGGTCTCCTGCTGGCTGGCTGGTGGTGTCTTCCCCCCACACCACTCCACAGCCCAGGGACTGGTGACAGTACCCTCTGCTTTCCTTTCAGAAGAGAACTCCAACTCTGACTCAGACTCTGACTGAAGGCCTGTCTGCGCTTGACGAGAGCCACTCAGCGATCTCACCCATGCTGTCCTGACGGGGCTACAGGAGCATGGCAGGGAATGCCCACGGGAGAGCAGATTGAGGAGCCAGGAGATTATACTCCTGAGGCCTCACATTCCAACTTGGCTGTGTTGGCTTGGCACTGCTGAGCTGGCATAGTAGAGCATGCCGACTCTCCTTCCTTCTCCTCTTTCTGTCCCTGAGCCCCTTAGCCTCACTGCCCCACAGAAGCACACATCAAAGGGAGCCAGTCACTGCAGTTCAGGTGGCAGCATGGGCCGGGGTGGGACTTCTTTTTACTAACAGGGACAGACAAAAGCACAGCAGGCTGGGCCACCAGCCCCAGCCTGCACCAAGCTCTCCTGTTCACCCTTGAACTTCGCTGAGATGATTTTCAGGAGTCTTGTTCAAGAAGTTCCCTCCTCACTGTGAAACAGGGAGAAACCTAGCTAGCCAAGTCTTCCCCATGAGGGGTCTGAGACCTTGTCAGAACGGAACCCAAAGATTTGTTTACCAGGGTCCACAGACAGGGAGCCAACCAGTACAGTGGCAGTGACCAAGTCACAAGTGGCTGGGCAGGCCCAGCTTAGCACTCTCCTCCTGGGGCTCCTAAAGAACAAAGTGCTTTCTCTGGACACCTGGGCAGGACCACTGGTGACATGGACCTTCTCTGTATTCTCTTGGGGCTGATACTTTGTATGTGTCTTTGTTGGTGTTTTCTAACTTTTTAATATTTTTTTTTATATAAAAACAATGTAACAAATGGCCTTTCCTGTAACCTAAGAGGCCCCATGAATGAGCCAGAGTTCTGGGACCATGTCGTGGGCATTTGTAACCTTCTTATCTTGCATGTGAATACCCTCCCTTAAAAAAAAAAAAAAAAAAAAAAAAAAAAAAAAAAAGCCACAATGGATTAAAACAAACTGACCACACACTTACTGACTACATGCTTGGAGTGCGCCTAAGAACCTACCTGCAAACACACTGTGTGATAATTGCCTATTTCCATGCAAGCAGGCACAGCGAGTGCTGGCAGCTCTGGCATCAGTGGCATCAGTACTTGCTCTGCTGGGCATTGGGGTAGCGTGTGACACTGCTGGTGCCTTTACTCAATCCTGCGGTCGAGGCACTAAAGGGTCAGCATACACTCTAGTTAGGATGGTATCCTGTGGCAGACAAAACATGGGGCTCCATGGTTTAGAAACTAGTTGAGCAAGGGACCTCGGAGCAGTGGCAAAAGGACCCTAGTCAGCATCCTGGCCTGAGCACATGGGAAGCAGCAAAACCTTCTGGTCACTGTCACCGAACACACACTGAAAACGTGAGGGCAGTCAGATGCGCAGAAGCAGAGGGGCCATGCAATGCCCCAGAGTTGGCCAAGCCCTTCTCCAGCCTGCTGACTGTGCTCCATCTCACCTCCACAGGGCAAGCTCATTGCAAAAGTGGGACCCAAAGCCTTTGGGAGAGAAAGAAAAGACCAAAGCATTTTTATATGTCCATTTATTAAACAAGAACTCCTTCATGACAATACAGTATTCATTAGTGATTAGTATTGAGAAAATTATTTCCCTCTACATACAAAAATACAGATTTGAACAATATGAAAACAATCAAGACAAGTACCATGAAAAA
>NW_022196905.1:242480918-242501765 GCF_008632895.1 Mastomys coucha
GAGCGCAAATGCCATGGCTCCCCCACATCATTGGAAATGCACAGGGTCAAACCTGGGAGTCAAGGGAGGCTCACCCATGGTGGCAATGTCAGGTGGGTCAGGATGGGAAGCATAGTACTGCAAACAACACAAATTAAAGTTTTTTAAATGGCCCTCATCTTGGAATTCCCATGCCAAACTTTAGCTGGGCATGGTGGTCCACTTCTGTGTGCCACCCCAGATTGCTATAAGTTAGAAGTCAGACAGGACTGCCTAGCAAGACCCTGCCTTAAAGAAAATCCAACTCAAGAAACAAAATGTGGTAACTATTAACATTGTCTCCCAAGGGTGCCACTATTAAATGGAGTGGCAGTGGCCAGTCCTGGCAGAAAGCTGTCATTTGGCCACGTAATGACTTCTGTTGTCACAGAATTACGTTTTAACTCTTCAAAGGACAAAAGTCAAAGAGCTACAAGAGTTCATATCTCAGAGGATCCGTACCCTTACTCAACAATGGCTCAGTGAGTTTTTCCTGACCAGACAACTCCATGGTAGAAGGTCAGGAAGACAGAATGGGTGTCTAGGTTACCCTGTGCCCTGGCTTCCCCTAGCCCTCCACAGCATGGGACCTGCATTCAGACTATCCAGAAACCCACCAGCAGCATCCACAATGCTCCCTAAAACCAAGTGGGGCGAATCCCAGAACCAGGCTGAAGTGCTGCCAGGACCTAGCGACACTTAGCCTATCTATCCTAGGAGACAGGCCAGACAGCAGCCTAGGACTGACTGGCTAGGATGGGAGGGCAAGCTCTCACCAGACCCAGCAAGCAGGAAGGCAGCGCATGGTTGAAACTTGTGAAAAAATGAGACCACTTTCCTCTCACTGTTGGTGAGCAACAGTTCTTCCAGTCTTACAAACTGTCAAACAGTGTCAAACAGAATTACAAGAATGGGACTCTTTTCAGAACTATCGCTTGGCTCTCAGACTAAATCAGCAGAAGTGCAGTGTGGGAAGAGCACAGTGCAAGGGGCGGGGGGGGGGGGGTTGTTTTGAAAAATACATAGGAAGTTTAAGAAGAAATGGCCCAAACGTCAGGACCCATCCTGTGGAAAGCAATATCGAAAGGACACAATCATGCTACAAAAATAGTGTTATCTGTTTTAACCAAATGTACATCCCCACCCCAATTCCATGATTGACAAGAGTGCTTATGTGACACATGGAAGGCACCAAAGGTGAAGTGGTTATCTGTCAAAATATACAGAGTCAGAACTGCCTACCTAGGAAAAAAAGGACAGACAGACAAATAAATAGCTTAGTGTTTCTTCCATGGGTTCCTAAACTCCTACAAACTTCAACATACACAGACAGCTTCGCTCCCTAGCATTCTTCCATATGGAACCGTGTCAAAACCAAGTTATCAATAAGCAATGATTTTAGGCAACTGGGTCAACTTCCTTATTATTTGAATTAGTTTTTAAACAAGTTATATATGAATGAAAACGATTGTTCTCATAAACAAGTTATGACAGAGTTGGAACAGGTAGGCCTGGGTTACAACACACCTTGCTCTCATCCTCTCTACCCTGTGACCTAGCCAATTCTTTAAGCTCTGACTTGCTGTACCCTTCAGTGCCATGGAAAGGGGACAGGGTTTTGTAACTTGCTAAATCAGTTCTGTAAGAACTGAAGCAAAGCTGGGTGGTAAAAGAAAGCAGCGTCCAGCAGGCCTGGCCCTGCCTTGGGCTGGTGTGACCACAAGTCTCCCTTCACTGACCTTTCTCCAAGGCAGATTCCCTGGGTTTCTGATTAAAAAGGAGGGGCCAGGCACTTCCTGCTGGGGTATCAGACACAATTACGAAAGAAAACAAAGCTTTCACCCCTGAGGTGGCTCCAGACATGTTCTTACCATAACCACAGCCAGACAAGTTCTGCTAGCGCTCCACAGTCCAAGTGATATGAACCCCTAACCAAGGCCAATAAAGAGGGAGACAAGGTAAACTAATGACACAAACATACTGTTCAAGAACCTATGGTCTAAATTTGATTCTGTGCAGTGGCTAGTGCTTTGAGCTCAATGGGCTTGGGCCCCCTCCACCCCTTTACTCTTAGGAGAAAACTAGAAAGGGAAAAAGAAAAGTTCCAAAGCCTGAGAACTTATATCCAATGCTATACTGATCAGCAAGAAATCCAATACAACATCCCCTTTTAGAAGAAAATTCTAGATCTAACACTGATGCTACTTTCTTTCAGAGACAATGTCTACATAAACATTGATAGGTCAGACATTCCAAATTACTTTCTCAACCACATAAAACTGATTATTTTAAAGATGTCTGCTGAGAAGAGAGAAACAATAGATTTTAGGAGTCAGAAAGCCCAGAGAAGAGATCTGTTATGCCTGCATCCTGCCTGGCGTGCACCTGAGGCAGATCTGTCACCTGCTCAGATCCAGACTATATGCCGCACCAGACTCAACATTCAGCCCTTGCCCTCAAGTCCATTCAGGAGCACAAAAGACCTCACTCGTCTGAAGAGGGGGAGGCTAAGGACACGTTTCTAGGGCAGCGGGGGTTATGAACAACACATCAAGTGCTATGTCGCCCCACTGCGGCTGCTGAAGCCTCCTCCCCTAGCCCCAGCCCCCTGTCATGCAAACTTCATGTGTCCACCAAACTAGACTCTGCCCAGCTGGCCCTGCTATGGGGTTGGTGCTGATAAAACCAGACAGCAAGAGGAACCTCAGACTCTGCAACTTTATGAGGAACTAAAAGGTACCTGGAAACTTTGCACACTAGAAGCAGCATTTTTTTTTTTTTGAGCTCATGAGAATCAGTCAACAATTCTCTACATAGAAAGTATATGCCCCCCACGCCTCACTGTTACCTGTTTAATGTCACTGTTGCTGTGTAGATGACATATTCAGAAAAAGGCAGCTAGGTAGGAGCATCCTAGGCATGGGACTTCTGTGTTTTGAACACAGATGGCAGAGTAGGGACCACCTATGTCACTACAGGTTGGACACAAGTCTCCATGTTCCTAAGACTGACCCACAGGGAATCTGACACGAGCAGGGATGAATCCTCAGGCCCCCTCTTAGATAGGCAAGAGATTTCCTCCAAACAGTACATGCAAATCTACAAGAGAAGGTGAGTTTGTGTCACATAGAGGGATGGTCAAGACTCATTCACAGCAAGAATTCACATACATGCAGGGACAAGAGAGTTAGGTCTTCATTTCTTCTAAGACTGCCTGAACCAACAGAAAAACTTCAAAGATAAAAGAAATTTAAATTTAGAAAGAAAGAAAGAAAGAAAGAAAGAAAGAAAGAAAGAAAGAAAGAAAGAAAGAAAGAAAGGAAGGAAGGAAGGAGGAAGGAAGGAAGGAAGGAAGGAAGGAAGGAAGGAAGGAAGGAAGAAAAGAGAGAGAAATGTTTTCAACTGAGTCATGAAATCCTCTCCAGAAGCATGGAGAACAGGGTGGGAGGCCAGGCATACCAGGCCTGCCCGTAAGTCTTCTGCAAGGGTCTAGAGAAGGAGCCTATGGTCCTTCTCAGAGAGCTCAGTGAGTAGTTCATCCTTGCTGGTTCCTATGCCCAGGCTCTGCCCACGCTGGTACTTTAGCATATTGCTAAGAAAGATGTGGGCAGCTTACTGCATTCTTGCTTTTTCTGTAGAAAAAAGCAATCTGCACTGCATGGCTATCTACTTTAAGCAGAACTTCTCTGAAAAGAATTCATTACCTCACTATGTTTGCCTTTCCTAGGAGCCAATACGTATCTTTAGGTTTTCTTGACTGCAGTCTTACCCTCTGAGCCTTTGGCAGGGAAGGTAGAGAAAAGTGGTAGCTGGCATTCAGTCGAGATAAACCATGCCAAAATGCACTGTCTGTGAAGGTGAGTTAATATCCATCCAAACCACCAAATGCCAGAGGGTTGCAACCCCAGGTCTCCATGAACACACCAGATGTTCCCAACAACTGCATTTCTTGTCGTGTTTTCTCCAACTGAGAAAGTGAATTCCATCCCATCAGGAAATGGAGACTGATAAGTTTGACTTACAATGCTCCAAACCTAAGTGGCATTGGTCCACAGTAGACTTAATAAATACAAAAATATGCCTTTTTCAATTTACAGAGGTTGTTTTAAAAACCTCAAATCTATTACCTTCTGTTTGTACAGAGGCACACAGGAAAGATTACAGGCGTCTCTGCATTCACCACTGACAGCCATATTACCTTCATGGCTTTTCCTCACCACACTGACTGTAAAGGCGAGGAGGGCTGTGCATCACACTATTAGAACATGCACAAGCCATGTTCGGCCTCTTTGGAGCTAGTTAAATAGCACAAGGAAATACATATACAAAAGTCACGGGGGTGGGGGGGCTTCATAGCACAAAGGATATTAAATAATTACCAGGATACAAATATTACAATGATTCTGTCACTAAGATGCAAACTGCTCTCAAGTCTCTTAGGCCCTAAGAAACCACATTTTATCATTTATTGGTATTCATGGTCTCAGTGGGTCTCAGGATCATTTCTTTCAGCCAACAACGCTTCCTCAGAAGGCCTCCTTTCATCACAGGATAAAACGGGTTTATTGAAGGGCCATGGAAAAATGAGCAGAAACCCCATCTGAATGCTTCTTTTCTTCTGCCTCACTTCAAAGGTGGCGTTTTCCTGAGGCCCATAAGGGTGGTCCTTCCAAGTGGGACGCTGATACTGATCGAGTCTTTGCAACCCTGTTTTAAAGGGAATTCTCTGAGGCAGAAAAGCTCGATTTTAATTATATAGGCATACTCAACAAAGGCAAAATGTAAAACTAACAGATAAAAATCAAGATGGCATCCATCCCCCCATATCACAACACACAACAGGTTCCGGTTGGTAAAGCACAATGTGCACTGACCGACTGATTCAACACGTCCAGCAAACAGAAAGCTCTCCATCAGGAGCTGGGCAAGGGCCAGACCCTGGCTGACCTCTGGAGGAGAAGAGAAGCAGGGAGGGGAGGTATACCAGACTAGCTGGGTCATCCTCTGAACATGGGACTGGACTACTGCCAACCTGGAACTGCAGCAGAACTGGATTACACTGGATATTGGGTTTAGGGAGCCAGCTCCTAGTACTCCCCCACCCTGCCCCCAATTAGACACAGGCTGACCCTATTTCCTGTGGACTCCTGAGCCCTGCAGTGGGGTCTGACAATAGCCACTCTTTGCCATTCAACCTTATGACACTGCTCTTACCTGAATAATGCCCAGGGAGCACCTCCTCAGACTCCTCCCCAGCCTTGCCACCCACTTCTGGGTTATAAACTACGAAGGACAGCGCTCAGGTTGTGAACAGTCCTTAGGTGACAGTGGGGGCTCTCTACCACCACACCTACCACCACACTATCCTCCCGCCAGCCATATCTTCTCCTTGGTGAGGCTAGCCACAAAATCTTAGAGCTACAAGATCTGTAAACATCAACAGTTCAGAGTGAGAACCTGACATGTTAAAACAACTTTCCAAAAAAAATATAGTCTCTAGCAACAAAATTACAGCATCATAGGGGCCTGTTTAATTCACTCAGCATAAAAATAATCTTCAGTTTATCAAGAACCAATCCAAAAGCCATATAGAACTAGGATTCCTAACATGTTCCAGGACTTTTGATCATAGTGAAGACACTCCGGTGCCCAGAATGGCAGCAGTGCCTTATGGAACATCTGTGGAAGGACGCATCCTAGTGCAGATTCAAGTATTTCCAAATCCTAGATAAACTGACTCGGTCGAAATCACTTTAGAGCTTGTCTCAGATATTCAGAAAATTACACATGTCCACACAATAGAAGTGTGAGTTTGAGTGTGCCACTCTGTAACACACACATACACACATGTGATCTATAAGACCAGCAAGTGGACAAAGTGCCTGGGCTAACGGGAAGGCTGCTTCCTCTGCAGCTTTCACCTGAGAAGGTAAAAGTGCCGAAACTGCACCTCAGCCTCAGGATATTTAAGTAAGGTAGGCAGGACCCCAGCAAACATGATGTTCCCCCATCCTGGAAGGTAAGTATGGCTCACAGGAAGGTGATTCACGTGAGGAAGAATCAAGTGATTTCTCAGCAGGGCAGGAGACAAATGGTCACTGTTCTGGGGGGGAGTCAGTCTCACAGAGCTGTCCCCATAGGACACTAGCTTTTCCTATCCCTGTAACATACAAGCCTGGCAAGGAAGTTACAGGAGCACATCCTTTCGTCAACCCTCAGAGTCCCACTCTGACCATGCTGCCTGCCTAGATGCTCTGGGAATAGAGCACAAGGAGGGTGGGTCTAACAGACTCAGCACCCCAGCTCACTGTCCACGTACCTCACTGGCTGTCCCGTCCCTGTGCTTCTGTCTTGTGACATAGATTTCCCTTCTCAATGCCATTTAATAAGGTTTTGACTCATCACAAATACACATGACAGGGTGGCTCAGAGTCAGGTGAGACGGTGCATTCTGAGATGGACAGTTAAGACCTAGAGCAGTCAATAAAGTTGGCTGCTCCTACAGGCACCCAATGCCAGAGGACCTGGCCTCTTTGGCCCATCACAGATCAGTCACTGGGCCTCTCTAGGCAACCTTTCCCAAAGTGAACTTTTACCGAACAGGACAAAATTCAGCTGGTTCACACAAAAATCTGACGTGCTAAGAGAAAGAAAATTTGATTAGAAGGACGGGCATGAGGGCAGTGGGAGGACTCCAGATGTTCTCATGTGTCCAGGCGCTGGATCTCAGGGCGGCTGTCCACATCTCTCGACTCGGTGTGAGCGCGGATGTAGTCATTGGCGCTCTGCTGGCGGATGCTGACTCTCCATTTCTGCACGGCCAGGAACGTGCTCACTGCATAGGCTGCTGTTGCCAAGAAGCCAAATATCTAAAATACACAGTCACAGTTTACCTTTGTGCATGTGCCCCAAAGCTGACTGGGTTTCCCCCCGATCCACTTTAAGATTTACTTGTTTACTTTATGTATGAGTGCTCTACCTGCATGTACACCTGCATGCCAGAGAGGGCATCAGATCATATTAGAGATGGTTGTGAGCCACCATGTGATTGCTGGGGACTGAACTCAGGACCTCTGGAAGAGCAGACTGTGCTCTTAACCACTGAGCCATGCCTCCAGCCCCCCTGAAGCTGAGTGTTTCATAGGGACCCAGGCTGTGTGCAGCCCCTTCCAGCAATACCAGATCCCTAACCCTGCTCAATGCGTAGCTGATATCTGGCTGAGGCTCTAGTAAGAGCTAGTCTAGCTTCTGACCCACAGAAACTCCAGCCTAGCATGAAAACAACTTAGAGGGTTTTTTGAAACCTTTTAAATCTGTTTCCTTCCTTCCTTCTTTCTTTCCTTTTGTTGTTGCTGCTGCTGTTGCTGTTTTTCAAGATAGGGTTTCTCTGTGTATCCCTAGTGTTTTGGAACTCACTCTGTAGGTCTAGCTGGTCTCAAATTCAAGAGAATGACTTTCCTCTAGGTGCTGGGATTAAATGTGTGTGTCACCACTGTCCGGCTTGTTTATTTAATCTCCCATTCTCCCTTTCTATGGGGGCAGTGGATGTCATGCATACGGAGGTCAGAATGGGTGTCAGTCCCTTCGTGTTTAAGACAAAGTTTCCAGCCTTGGGCATGCTAACTGCCTAGATGCCCTGGGAATGGAAGATAAGAAGAAGAGCTCGGGTCATGAGGAACCTCTTGGCTCTTCAGCCTTACACTGCTTACCTTGTGACATGTTAGCTCCTTTCTGGGGACTTCCCTCTCCACACCTTGTTTAGGACCACTGGGATTGTGGATATACCTGCTACCATGTCCAGTGTCTCATACCTACATGGCGAATACTAACCCACTAACCCACTAAACCAGCCCTCCAGCCCACTTTTGAAAAATATTTCTTAATGTTACTATTATATTATTTTAAGGATCTCACTATATAGGCCTGGCTAACCCAGAACTCCCTATGTAAACCATAATGTCAAATTTAAGGCAATTCCGCCTCCTGAGTGTTGGGATTACAGGTGTGTACCACCATGCCTGGCCTTGAACGTTTTTTATTTTTAAATCACAAAAGTATTTCTTTTATTGCTTGTAATTCGTGGTCACTGGTTCCACAAGTAAAAATATATTATAGACAAAATATGATACAGAAAGAACAGAGTCATACATGAGAACCTTATATTAAGCCATCGCGCCATGTTCTGTAGCACCACATCCTCCTACTGCTTCTCACCTGGGCAGTACCAGGCAAGACGAAGTAGGGTTGTAATTATTTAGTCAAGCTTGATGGATCTCCTGATCATGCTGGAAGGGCAGTCAGGTTTGTGGTTTTCAACAAATTGCTTATTATATGCATTCATTCTTTGGTGTGTTGGGGGTCCACACCATGGCACATAAGAGAGCAATCTGTAGGAGCCAGTCTTTCCTTCCATGTAGGACCTGGAGATGGGACCTACACTGTTTGTTTAATCTCTCGCTCTCCCTTCTTATGGGGGCAGCAAGAGTCATGCAGGTGGAGGTGGAGGTGGGAGGTGGGAGGTGGGACTGAGGTCATCAGACTTGGAAGCAAGTGCCTTTTACCTGCTAAACCGTGTTGCTCGCCCCATGTCTGTGGTTCTTCAAGCCGCCTATGCTCCACCACCCTTCACAAAAGTGATCCCTATTCTTTATAAATCAACACAAGCAGAAACACAGAGCATGCAGAGTGAGCCCTCTCTATTATCTGACCGGCACCCCTCATCTCTTGGTCCCCCAAGGCCAGGATAGCAAACATTAAAGGAGGGGGAATGAGACACATGCCAGGGGACAGAGGAGAACAAGGCTCAGAAGGTACAAACTCAGTGTGATTTAAACCAATCCCATCTGCTTACCACGGCAGCAATTTCTGCTCCGGTTTTATGGTTTAGAGCAGCCAATACAATTGAGGCGATAAAGAAGAAGAAAGTGCTGAGTCCAGTGTTGACCAAATCCTAAAGAAGAGGAAAAAGTAGAGTCACTTGCAAAACAATGGAAGAACTTTCCAACTAAGGCCCTGAAGACCATTTCTCTGGTGCCTCAGGGTTTCTCTCACAGAGGAAGAGAGCAGAACAGTTTACAATACACCTTTACCTGTGGCATTTCTAAGGCTTGACTTAAAGCACAACCAAAACTGGCAACATTGCTTACCGTTCAGAGTTTGGGTTATTAGTCGGCAGTGCTGGGCACTGCACCCAGGTCCTTAACATATGGAAGATGCTACCACTAAGCCACCCACAGCTTTCTGGTGTTATCTTTTAGTTTAGTTTTTAAGATGAGGTCTTGATGTATATCCTTGGTTGGCCTGGAGCTTGCTATGTAGACCAGGCTGGAGGTGAATTCAGAGATCGATCTGCCTCTGTCTTCCAAGTGCTGGGATAAAATGTGTGCACAGGCACACCTGGCTTAGTATCTCCTTTTAAAAAGGTTTTCATATCATTTGGACTAGGCCAAGCTTCCCAAGAATCCAAAGGTACTGAAACTGGGTGGGGCAACCTCACAGCATTTCTTTTCCCGTGTGACATCTAAACCATGATATTCATACACTGAGAACACGCTTTCTTAACAGACATTCAAGCTTCCATGTCACTAGGACTAACCAGTTCTGAGCATCTCAGGCCAGTTGATAAGAGGGTCAAAATGGGGCTGAGAACCCAAGGCACAGAGAGGTCCCTTCTGTCAGCCCTTGGCGGCTCTGTATCCTTGGGTTACTGGTATTTTCATGTGTATTCTTAATCCTTCCACAATCAATATTTTGTTGTTTGTTGAAACAAGGTCTGTTATGTTACCCACGTAAGTCTAGAACTCCTTCTGAAGACCAAGAAGGCCTTGAACTTGTAGTGACCCCCCCATCTCTGCCCCCAAAGTGCTAGAATTACAGATGTAAACCACTACACTTGCCAGAAACAATGTTTTTATAAATGGCTCTTTACAATATTTATAAATAGCATAGTCTGAAAAATATATAAATGTATTAATTCTGTTTTTTCCCATATTCTGCAATAACAACATAACCAGTCCTCCAGATGAGTATAAATACCAATGACATCCTTGGAAGGACCAACACAAGTTCACTGTGTCTTGCCATTAAGTTAGGATTCATGGTGGTGGCACACGCCTTTAATCCCAGCACTTGGGAGGCAGAGGCAGGCGGATTTCTGATTTCGAGGCCAGCCTGGTCTATGGAGTGAGTTCCAGGACAGCCAGGGCTGCACAGAGAAACTCTGTCTCAGCCTGGAGACATGGCTCAGCGATTAAGAGCACTGACTGCTCTTCCAGAGGTCCTGAGTTCAAATCCCAGCAACCACATGGTGGCTCACAACCATCCGTAACGAGATCTGACGCCCTCTTCTGGTGTGTCAGAAGACAGCTACAATGTACCTATATATAATAAATAAATAAATCTTAGAGAAACTGTCTCGGAAAACCAAAGTTAGGATTCATTTTACTTGTGTAATTTTACTCAACCCAATATAAGTTGAGTTATGAATTACGAGGGGATATTTAAGCACCAAAATGAACTAGAACTATACACGATATGAGATTCCAATGTTCCCTGAGAGCCAAGCTGCAGTCAATCCTCTCACAACCAGACAATTGGTGGGCACTCACTGTTAGATTCCAGTTGATCTGGGGGATCCTCATATGAAGGTTGAGGCTGAAGAGAATCAGCAGGACCCCAGTCACCACAAATGCACTGCAGCTTACGAACTCAAAGAAGTAGAGGCCTTCGCACGGGGAGCACTCCATGATAGTCTCGATGCAGATAAATGCAATCAGGGCCAAAATCTAGGAAGAAAATTGGAAATACATTCATGGATATATTTGGTAAGCATCGATGGACAGACATGCCTGCTGTGTTAAATACAACTGAACAGTACAGAGCGGCAGGGCTCTCCTCTGCAGAGAACAGTGTGACTGGCAGAAACATGACCTGCTTCAACTGGTAAGCAGAACAAGGTGAGGAATCGGGGTACAAGGTCAGTTTCCTGATGAAAACAGTGACGGCCACTCCACCACCACACCGACACTAGCCAGGCATGCTATGGGCCCCTTGGGAGCCATTGGCCCTCTCAAAGAAGGAAGAAATTATCTCTGCAATGTGTTAGCTCCCTCTTTAGAAGCTGCCTAGCCTCTCTTTAGCTGTCAGAGGCACCCACCTTCATCAGCTTGCACACTTTTGGAAAGTGGGTTGGGTTTCAACAGCTGAGCTGGTAGTTTACTTTAGAAAACATCAACATTTTAAATCTTCCAGTAGAATTAATTTCTTCTGAAAAAACAAAGCAACATTGTATCCCAAAAATTCAGAGATCATTAAACTAAAGAGATCCCAGTAGATATGGCCATACGAACATCCAGAGAAGAAGGGGGTCCCAGGCTGTGCTAATGGCCCTCCAAGCAAGGGTGCTCTTAATACCTAATAACTAATCTGCCTTGGGCTCCAAACCTCTATTCACAGTTACTATGTCAATCCTTTATCAGATCCAGCCCCACTCAACTGAGTCAGGGGTCAATGAAGCAGAGGCAAGCTGCCCCAAGGCCCTCCAGAGCCAGCAGTACAGCATTCCCTTGGCCAAATTGTGGAGGCTCCTCCTCAGGGTCTGGCCTTCTCCCCTGAAGTCTCATTCACACCTTTCCAACCTTCCAGACAACGCTTCCTCCCCAAGCCCTCCCTGTGGTTTTCCCTCCCAAACCTGATTTTACTCTACTATACAGGCGTTTGACCTATACAGTAGGTCAGGCCATCTCCCTCTACTATGCCACCAAGCACTGTAATATGCACAGAGCAAACAGGATTTGGTAGGCCATAACAACCTACGCTTCCTGAGTTTGTCAGACTCCCCCTATAATAAGAAAGTCTTATTATAAGAGGGTCAAAATGGGGCTGAGAACCCAAAGCACAGAGAGGTCCCTTCTGACTTTCCTGCCGTCAAAGCCACCCTTCCCTAACCTGCACTGTCAGATTAATTTTCTATTTCAAGGCAACATACAGGATATAGGCTTGGTAGTTAAGGAATAAAAAAATTTTATTTAAGATTTAGTTCAAGAGATCTATTGTCAGCAGATGGCTGCGGTGGTTATAACAATGTATCCAGTTTGAAAATGGCTAAGAGAAAGGGGCTTAGGTAGAGAAAAACTTGAGCCATTCCACAATCCCACACCTTTCAGAACCCCAGCATCTCACACAATAGATACAAGTTTTCTTAGTCCAATAGACAAATAAAAAAGAAGGATCTCTAAGCACATATTCCTTATTCTCTACAACACAAACCTTAATTGTCGGTCTAAATTACATGCCTACCTTTCATCAACTCAGTTCTCACATAAGGGAAAGTCCAAAATGATCTTTTCACCCTGTGATTAGATCTTATTAATAATCTTGGGCAAGAAATAATTCAGTGTGCTGATGGCTTACAAATGTTTCTGGTACCCTAACTTCGACCACATTTTCATAGAAAGGTAATACCTACATTCTTTTTTTGTTTTGTTTTGTTTTTTGTTTTTTCAAGACAGGGCTTTTCTGTGTCGCCCTGGCTGTCTTGGAACTCACTGTAGACTAGGCTGGCCTCGAACTCAGAAATCCACCTTCCTCTGCCTTTCAACTGCTAGGATTAAAGGAAGGCATGTGCCACTACTGCCTGGCTATTACCTACATTCTTTAAAACAGTTCAAGGATGTGTAAATGTGATAGGCCACTCACTACAGCAAATGAATACAACAGACAAGAATCCCTGCTTGTGGTCTAATGTTCAGAAGTTTAAAAGGGAAGCTAAATTGGTGATAAGAACAGAGGAGAAAGAGTAAAGCTTGGAGCTGAGGGAAGCCAGCAGGCTTGCAGAAGCTGTATACTTGTGTGGCCTTGGGAGGCTTGGCAGCCAAAGGGTGGGGGAAGCAATAGGAGGCCCAGAAGGGGAAGCTGTCAGGAGCAAATTCTCTGGGGCTGCAGCCTGGTGAGCACCAGGGAGACGCCCAGGAAGGCAGGCTAGATGCACAGAGCCAAGGTTTGGGAATGCAGTAGTCTTTCTTTCAGTACCAGGGAAACACTACTTAAGCACAGCATGATTTATCTCCTGTAGGGAGAAGACAGCAAGGGGAGGGTCCAGGGGAGGACCACAGCAGAGACTGTAGAGCAAGTGGAGGGAGAGCCTCTGCAGTAACCTGGAGGGGATGGTGACACAGACCAACGAGGTGACAGCCTAGAGGGTGAGCCGGGGTGACTTCTGGACATATGTTCAGGGAAAACCCTATGGGGGTTGTTGATGGGATGTGCAAAGCAAGGAGACCAATGTAATTCTAGGGTGGCTAAAAGAAGGACACTGGCAGAAGGGACAGGGAGGGTCAACTCTGGCTTAGGACATGGTAATGCAGACACAAGCCCAGGCTGGAAGAAAAGCTGAGGTGGAGACTAGCATCCAGGGTGAGTACAGTCAAAGGCCAACGGGAGTATGGAATCCAACCTCCAAGCGGCCACAATCATCCACACTTCCCCGATATTCTTACCCTTGTTCCTGTGGCACAGAACATAGGGCTGAGCTGTTATTTGGTTTCAAAGCCCAAATCAGAAAAGTCACAGTGGAGGCTGCCTTGTTCTTTCCTCCCTGTGGGGACAAGGAGCTGCAGGAGGAAGGCACTGCTATGGAGAGACCCAAAACCTAAAGCTTTCTGCTGATAGCCAGGTGAAAAGCCACTGTGGAAGCCAACGTCCTGTCTAGGAACACAGAAGGGAACCACAGCTAATCTAGAATTTTTGATCCTTGGAAAAAGCCGGGTGAAGCAAAGACTACTGTGTCAGGCCTGTGTTTCTGGAAGAAATGGTTATCCAGAAATAGAAAATACACGGAGGGGACCTCATTCATTATACTTACTCATATTATTAGCAAGCAGTACCTGCTACTCACTAGTTACCAAGAATCAAGGACTATGTGGGCATTTGCATTGGTTACCATTCACCATAGGACTTCGCAGGCATAAGCCCATTACAAATAAGGAAACAGAAGTTGTATGAGGTAAAGAGGAGCAGGAGGCAGGGCCAGGATTCAGAGCCAGTTCTTACTGCCTTACTCTACTCCATCCTATCGGTTTTCACTGGAAGAAATAGCTGACTGTTGTGGGTATCTCAATGTGTTCCAAAGACAAACAATCATACAGGATACTTTCTATGAATAATAAAATACGGGAATAAAAACATGTTATAGCCAGGCAGTGGTGGTACACGCCTTTAATCCCAGCAATTGGGAGGCAGAGGCAGGCAGATATCTGAGTTCGAGGCCAGCCTGGTCTACAGAGTGAGTTCCAGGACAGAGAAACCCTGTCTCAGAAAAAAAAACAAAAAAAAACAAAACATGTTATGTTATATGGGTGGAGAGATATCTCAGCAGTTAAAAATGAGAGCTGCTCTTGCACATGACCCAGGGTTGGTTCACAACTGCTTATAATGCCAGTTTCGGGGGAAGTGACAGTCTCTAGCCTCCAAGGCCTCCTGCACATATGTGCTACACATAAACTCATGCACACACATACAAAAACACATAATCCATATTTTTTATTTTTTACACATGTAGGTATTTTGCCTTCATGTATATCTGCCTATCACATGTGTGCCTGGTAGTTGTGGAGAGCAACAAATCCCCTGGAACAAAAGTTACAGACAATTGTAAGGTGCCACGTAAGTGTTGGGAATTGAACCTGCACCTTCAGGGAGAGCAGCCAGTGCTCTTAACCACTTAGCCATCTTTCCAGCCCAGCCCAGACATATTTTAATGTTAATTTTAAACTCAGAAAACAGGTATCCATCCACAGGTATTTCTAAATAAAGGAAACATTATTTTTAGTAATTATATAGTATCTGCATATAAAGATAAATCTATACAGTATAATTTAAATGATCCCTAATGATAGCTATTTAGATGTTTTCTAAAACTCTGCCACTATTGGCACTATATTTTTAGGAGTAGGGAGAGGATAGGAATAGGCAGAGAAAATGCCAATGTCTTCCAGCACAGTGAAACACACTAACCACCTGCGGGGTAAAGCCACCTACTAGCTAACTATCAAGAAGGAAAATCCTCAGCCACTACTGGTGTCAAGGCGACCAGAAAATCAAGCCTCTGCCCTGGCAGCAATCTTGCAGATGTAAAATCTTACACGGGTTAAAACCACAACAGGTACGAAACATAAATGAAAAAAGCTACAGCTTTTGCTCATCAGGAGGACCAACCAGTCCACAGAATAATTTAAACTTGAGTGGTGAGTCCATGTTGACAAGGTTGTCAGGTTTCTACTAGCTGTGACTGTCAATATTGAAACAGAGGAAGGGAAGAGAGAATGGGAAGGCCTGGTTGCTCAAGTTATACTAATAACTTTATTAATAATAATAAATACTTAATAATTAATACCTAAATTAATAATGCTTTAAGTTTTTTAAAAATTTTATTATATTTATTGGGGGGGTTAGTATGTGTGTGTGTAGTTGAATGTGCGTTTGCCAGGGATAATGTGTGGAAGTCAGAGGACGGCTTGTGGAGTTGGTTGGACCTGGGAGCTAAAATCAGGTCAACAGCACACACCTCTCCACACAGAGCCATGCTGCCAGCTCTAACAGTGCTGTTTAAGTAGTGCTACTTGTGTGCAACTGTGAAGGCCTTCCTGGAACAGTATCTTCCCAAGACAATCAGCTCTCTTCCGTGCTGGCACACAGTGGAGCTGCAGACCCAGGCTGTTCTAGAAGATGAAGGGAATGTTTCAGAGCTCTTCGCTTCTTTCTGCCTCTTGCAAACTCCTGGAAGGGATCCCAGCAATGCAATCATATGGCTGTGCAAAATTTGCATAGCCTATGAAAGTTAGCTTTTCAACTGTAATCCATTCAGACCTCCACCCTCTTCCACTCCAAATTCTGCTCCTTGTGGCGAACGATAAGAAAACAGCAGAGACATTCAAAGGGTTCAACTAACTGGAAGTTGAGTTAAAGGATGTATTAAATTTGGAGTTAACAGTCTTTTCCTCAAGTGGTTATGTGTTCTACATGCCAACTAGGAGCATGTGAGTACTGGAGAAATATGGTTTGAAGCCTATGGAGCCTCCGACTGTCTCGGAAATTCTTCTGTTCACCCCAAGCATTAGGTTGCAAGAGGAGACTCCTGATATGACCTGAACCAAAGAAATTGAGTCTCTTGGAGATATACTGCATAATGTAGCTTATGTAGTCACAAGGCTGCTCTGTAGCTGCTCTTTTTTGGGTGGAAGGCACACTGAAGAGAACTTACTCCAGGATGTGAGGGGCCCGACCCTATAGCAGTATCACAAACAACAAGCACGTGTGCAAGAGGGTGCAGATCTGTGAGACTGCACAAATTTTAGACTGATGGTCCAACAAAGCCCAGTAAGATGGTACACAAGGCTACTTCAACTAACAAACAGCCTGAAATGAGTGCTCTGATGACTCCACATAGACTCATCACTAAGTCAATACAGCAGTCATCACTCTCCTCAGTGAACACAGGGAAGCCTCAAAGCAGCAAGGAACCTGAGGCAAAGAAGGAGGTGGCATCACATGTGCCGGTGGGACCTGGAAAAGTGACAAGGCTGGGGGGGATGCATATCTGTGACCCCAGCACCTAGGATAGAGGGGAGGATTAGGAGTTCAAGGTCATCCTCAGGTACATAATTAGTCTGAGACTAGCCTAAGTTACAAAGCTAAGTGTAGTGGCATACCACTAAAATATGAGGAATAGACAGAGGCAAGAGGATCACAAAGTAGAAGCCAGCCTGGGCTACACCTTAAAAAAAAAGTCGTGAGATGTCTCAGTAGATAGAAACGCTTGCCTTGCAATCCTGATGACCTGAATTTGATTCCAGGATCCCATGGTAGAAGGAGAGAACTGACTCCCAAAGAGTCCACATCCAAACTCTAGTACTCATATGACCACACATATACACAGCATTACACATATCCATATATACAATACTAAACAAAATTTAACACATAACATTGGGCAAATTAGACACACAAAAAATGTAAGGGTGCTTGTATTCACAAAGATTCTTACATATACTGAAGCGTTAAACAGTATCTTAAACAGTAAACACTTCTGCAGCGTAGGACTGACTGAGGACAGGGAAGCAAAGAGTTTTCTCTTTTTTGTATTCTAAACATTTATGAGGTATATGAATGTATGGGAAAGAAATTTACTTAGAATTCATATTTATACATTTTTAATAAATTCACATGTTAGAGACCTAATTATAGGTATATATAACTATACACATATATAAAAAGGAGATCTCATATACCCAAGTTTAAGAAAGATCAGTAAAATAATAAAATATTGGTTCTTAGAGGTCCCTGACATTTAACCCATTTTTAAAAACCATGTGCAGGGTTGGGGATGTAGCTCAGTTGACAGAGTGCTTGCCCAGCATGCATAAAATGCTGGGTTCAGTCTCCCATTCTGCACAAAGCTGACCATGGGGCACAAGCCTACAACCCCAGCACTCAGGAAGTGTGGTTAGCAAGCAGCTCCTCTACATGGCAGAATGTAGTAGGTCAATGATTGCTAGAGATTTTGTTGGGCTGTTTGGTTGGTTTGAGACAGTCTCTTACTATGCACCCAGGGTGGCCTAGGAACTTAAGATCTTCCAGCCTTGGCTTTTCAAATGTTGGAATTACAGACATGTGATACGTCATCTTGGTGTTCTATTGCTTTACACTTTTATTTTCCAAACAGTGTATTTTTCTATGTATGAACATTCTTTTTCATGTTCTATGTATGAACATTTTTTTCATGGAGACAGGGTCTAGCGTAGGCCCAGCTAGCCTTGAACTCACTATACACCCAAAGATGGCCTTGATTTCTGAATCCTTCTGCCTCTACCTCCTGATTGCTGAGCTTATAAGCATGTGCCTCCCATGCTACTGGAGATGAAACTAGGCAAGCTCTCTACCCATTGAACACTATTTTTAGTCCTAATACTTTAAAAAAAAAACAGGTTTATTTATGAGTTAAATATTAATGGCCTCTAAGAACCAATCCCTATTTACTCTGAAACCATTCATGAATGTTTTTAAATGAAACAAAAAACTTTAATGGAAAACAAAAGCTACTCTGTACATCTCTGTTGATTCCATTTCTTTACTGTTAGAGTTCAGCCTCTCCAGAGCCTGCTTGATGATGACCACACCAATACCCATTTCCCATCTGCTCAAGCTGATCAAGTGGGCCCACAGCAAGAAGCCAGGCATATTTCCTCTCAAGCCCAAAGGCAAAGACCCCCAGGGAAGACATTGGCCCTGACATTTTCAGAGGCACCTGCAAAATCAGTCTAAATCCTAATGTCAGGTCAGCTTTTCAAAGGGTTGGATGTAACACTGTGTGAAAGATGCAAGCCCACTGGCTGGCGAGATGGCTCAGTGGGTAAGAGCACTGACTGCTCTTCCGAAGGTCCTGAGTTCGGATCCCAGCAACGACATGGTGGCTCACAACCATCCATGATGAGATTGATGCCCTCTTCTGGTGAGTCTGAAGACAGCCACAGTGTATAATACTGGAGCGAGTGGGGCCGGAGTAAGCAGAGGTCCTGAGTTCAATTCCCAGCAGCCACAGGATGGCTCACAGCCATCTGTACAGCTACAGTGTACTCATACACATAAAATAAATACATAAATCTTTTTTTAAAAAGCTAAAATTAAAAAAAATGCAAGCTCACATATATCACACCACTTACAACATCTTTTGAAAGTCATGCTCTACACAGAAGCTGAGATCCTGGAAAGGGTCCATTGGAAGCTGGTTTCCACTGAGAACCCTGCTGCTGTCTGCCTAGGCGGTACACTCTGGCTCTCCAGCCATGAAGGGCACCCAAACTCACACTGTGACCACACAGCTCTGGGATTCTCAGGCTAAGCCCAAGGCCATGTCCACCCCTGGTCTTGGTGTGCTCACAGCGCACCAATGTTTTCCTGGTCCTGAAATGTGCTGTCAAGTCTGCTTTCCTGTTTGATACATGGATTGTGTATCTTGAACACAACTCCACCCCTGCTTCCCAGCATACTTAATTAATAAAACTACATATAGGTGCATAAAGGGAAATGAGCAGCAACATGGGCTGGTCAGCCTCAGCCTGGTCAGATCATGTACAACATACAGAGCACAGAAACCTCCTGACTCAGCATGGCAGCAATGGTGAGGGCTGCCAGGACCTGAGTGTACACACGCATGAGCAGCAGTGTCTGCATGGACTTCAGAAGCAAGTGGGATTAATTATAACCCGCTCAAAGTAAAAATATCACCAGTCCAGACAGCACGCAGCACCAATGATCTCCACACTTGAGAGGTAGAGGGTCAGGAGTTCAAGGCTGCCCACTTGTGCTTCATAGGCCTCTCTAACAGAGAGACTTCTTTGAGAGTGAGGCCCGGCCTTTAGTCAATGACACAGGTGTTTTATCAGCTCAAAGTGTTAGCTTTCCCTTTGCTGTGACAAAATACCTCACAAAAGCAGCTTAAGGAAGGAAGGGTTTGCTTTGGCTGACAGTCCATCAAGGCAGGAACTTGAGGTGGCTGGTCACATGGTATCCATTCAGGAAGCAGAGTGAGATAAATGCTACAGCCCAGCCCTCAGGACAATGCCCCCATGTTTTATGGTGGCCCACTTCAATTAACCTAATCTAGAACCCCCCTCACAGACATATCTAAAGGTTCGTCTCTCAAGACCCTGTCAAGTTAGCAACTGCTATGAGCTATCACGTGGGCTTCTGCTAGAGGATCTGGGGTCAGTCTCTGCAAAACAGAGAAGCCAGGCTCTGGTTGCAGGGCACAGTAAGAAAGAATCCTGGCACTATTGACAGTAGAGGCACCAGGCCTTCCAAACCTTCTGAGTCAAGAGCAGAGGCATGCAGTTGCTCTGCATGTACACATGCTTTTAAACAGCAGATCTTAGACCTTCAGCCACACTGTATGTCTGCAGAGGGCCTGAAGCACTGCCTTGTTAGGCACCCTACATGACAATAGCCCACACTGATTGCACATCTACCGGGCTCTAAAACACACACCTCTGGCATTCTTACCCCTCATGGCTCAGGCCTGTCCAAGGCCGAGGGTAGTTCTTCCTGTGCCACAGACTCCTACACGAGTTGCCCAACAGAACTTATTTGGAGCTTTCTACATGTGGAGCAAGGAAACCCCACCAGTTCAGTTTTCTTCAAGAACACAGCATGAAAGCTGGGTGGCCAGTGCCAAGTGAGTATGACAAAGTACATGTGTGATGACCATTTTCAAAGGAGCTTGCTATAGGAACACATTATTTTTTCTAGAGAGAAAATCCATGGGTGCCTTCCTCTTATGGAGATCGCCTCCTAAGGAAGGCAGGTCTCTAACAGCGTCTTCTCTACCACTCAGACAACAGCACAGCCATAGAGTTGGGGGTTTTATTTTGTTTTGTTTTGGTTTTGGGTTTTGGGTTTTTTTTTTTTTTGGTTGTTTTGGGTTGGGGGGTAGAGTTCCTAAAACACAGGAGCTCACAGCAAGTGAAAATTACTTAACCTGCAAATTGCCATTTCTTCCGATTAACTTTGGGTTCTCCATTTTTCTCCAGGTAAATAAACAATGCCAAATTTATGGATTTAAGGACTGCTAAGGAGGGCCTGGTGTGGTGTTTCATGCCTTTAATCCCAGCACTAGGATGGCAGAGGCAGTCAGATCTTAGAGTTCAAGGCCAGCATGGTCTCCAGAGCAATGACAATCAGGGCTACAAAAAGAAAGCCTGTTTTAAAAAACAAACAAACAAAAAAGTTGCAAAGGATGCTGGTTACTGTCCTACCAGCACTGGGCAGGCAGAGGCA
>NW_022196905.1:242501775-242502068 GCF_008632895.1 Mastomys coucha
AAAATTAAAGTTCAAGGTCAGCCTAGGCTACCTAGTGAGTTTCAAGCCAGTTTAAGAAACAACTGAGACCTTATCTCAAGGAGTAGCAACCAACAGAAAGAAACGAGAAAGAAGAAAATAAAAAGTTAAAAGAAAGAAAGAAAAAAGCAGGCAGGCAGCAGTAAAAGTTAAGCACCTGCTCTTTAAGAGTGGAGATAGCCCCTGGGGCATCTTCACACACCCCCACCACAAACACACACACACACACACACACACACACACACACAGAGAGAGAGAGAGAGAGAGAGAGAGAG
>NW_022196905.1:242502086-242505774 GCF_008632895.1 Mastomys coucha
GAGAGAGAGAGAGAGAGAGAGAGAGAGAGAGAATTAATCAGAAGCAATTAGCAGGGCAAAAGAGCCAAAAGTCAGAAGCAAATAAGTTCCATACTGTTAAGACAGGGATGAGGACAAAAGAGGGAAGCTGCCAAGGGCTTAGGGCAGCCAGGGGCATTAAGAAGGGTGCTGTGTGTGTGCCGGGCGGTGGTGGGGCACGCCTTTAATCCCAGCACTTGGCAGGCAGAGGCAGGCGGATTTCTGAGTTCGAGGCCAGGCTGGTCTACAGAGTGAGATCTAGGACAGCCAAGGCTACAAAGAGAAATCCTGTCTCGAGGGAAAAAAAAAAAAACCAAGAAGGGTACAGTGGCTAGTGACCTAAGAAGCTACTGTTTGCCACAAAGCCCATTCAACCAGCGTTCTGACAGGCTTTTTAAAGAAGGTTCCACCATATAGATAATTTTAGTGTTGGTCTCTAAGCCATAGAAGTGGAGCTTTTAAAAATGCATTATTTTAAATGTAGCTATTCATATTTGCAGCATGAGCAAGCACTGGAGCACACACTCGACCTGTGAGTTGCTTGTCAATAAGGGCTAGCCACAGGGGGCCACAGTCCCAGCAAACTGCAATATGCTTATTTTGGGATATCCAACTCCTTAGGGAACACAGAGTGTTGTGCAAAATATTCTCTTTCTTGTTTTTAAAAGGAAACCTGGAAGATCTTCTGTGGTCTGATGATATAGCTGCACACAATTTCAGAAAGCCACAGGGCGGTCAGCATCTTTCTTGCCAAGAAAATACCCACAGAGTTTTATAGCAAATGCCACTCTGCCCCAAAAGTTCCATTTCCAGACCGTTTAGATTAGTAATGGAGCAAAACAACACACTTGTAGAGGGCACAGGAAGCAAAACGTCTTCAAACCAGACCCTGTCGAAGATGTTCAGAGACGTTGCTAGCATGGGAGTCCTTCCCACCTCTCCTCCTCCTTGTGGTCCCAGCTTCATGGGTGATTCTGAAAGCCCACATGGCCGTATCCATCCCCAAAGCAAAGCCTCCCCTCTTCCTTTACTCTTTAATCCTAGGTAACCAACACCAGCCCCACTGGCTCTGGCATGCCCCCTTAACCAAGTGAAAACAAAAATCGACAGGCTGTGGCAGTGTTCCACTTAAGATAGACAAAGGCAAAGAGTGAACTGTTCTAAGAGGTGTGTGTGCTGAGGGACAGCCCAACCATTATTTCCCATTGCTCCTGAGGTCCCAGCACCTCCACCTGATCCATGGGGAAAGGGATCCAGCCTAGGAAGCTAGCAGCCCTCTGACTGAACACAGTGCCTCTAGACTCAAAACTTTGACCCCTTGCCTAACCATCCAGCGTTGTATTTATAAATGGTGACACTGTAGCCTTAAGTCCGGTTCCTGCAGGGGCCATATGCTGTGCTGAAATAGGCACTCAAAGCATTCTCCTCTTTAATCTTTATCAATCCTGCAAGTTTCAGGATCAGATGACTGGTTTTTAACTAAGGTCTAATTCACAGTCCATAAAATTCCCAGTTGAGTGTGCAACCATTTGCCTCTTCCAAATGTTCTTGATTTTTTTGTTTTGTTTTTGTTTAGTATTGGGGTCTAAACCCAGGACCTCCCACATGCTGGGCTTGATTGAGTTATACTCCCAAGATCATGACTTTTATGTGGTGTGGTGTGTGTGCTTGCACACATGCACAGAGCCAAGGAGGACGTCAGGTATACTCTCATCAACTGCCTTATTCCCCAGACACAGGGGATCTCACTAACCTGGAGCTCATGTTTTATTCAGCTAAGTTGGTAACCAGCAAGTCCCAGTGAGGATTATAGAGACTTTAATTTTTTTTAACATTTTTATTTATTTGTATAGGGGGCAAGAGTGTCAGTGGGCAAGCCAAAGCAGTCAGGTCATCAGGATAAATGGCAACTGCCTATGCCCACTAACCATCTCGCTGGGGATCAGTTTCTAAGTTCCATCTTATTAATAAGGGAAATGAGGCAAAGATGTCCAGCAACCTGCTCTAGATCTCACTGTTTCATTAAGAGCAGAACCAAAGTCAAACCCAGTCACGAGAGCACTTTACAGTAAGTGTTAAGTACCCAGACTGACATCTTTAAAAATCTTTTCTACTGAAGGGAACAAAGGTTTCTTAGTGAAACTGATCTAAAGCAGAAAGAAGGGAGGGAAGGGGGAAAAGGGAATGGAGGGAAGGGGGGGAGGGAAGGAGGAAAGGAGAGTGAGAGAGAAAGCTAGGCATAGTATGTGGGGCATATCTAAACCTTCATTTCTAAATACTATCTTTTTTATTTAAAGGAACCAGAGCTTCTGGACCAGTCCAGGAAATAAGGAAGGGGGCGCGTTCTGTGCACATGGAGCTCACAGTGGCCAAATCTGAGACAATCTGAGCTTCAAAACACATAATGAGGGCTGAGAGTCCAGCTCAGGGGTCTAGTCCAGCACCAAAGTACCCAGGTTTATGAATAAAGCCCATGAGTTCATGTGAACACAAGAAAAGACAAGGCAACACATGCCTGCAAGCCCAGCATGTTAGAGACTAGTGCAGAGAAGCCAAGTTCCTGGTCCTTCCTTACAATCAAAATTCAACTCCTATGGAAGAAGGGCAGATTAAAATCATCTTTTGGCAGCCATCATAAAAAATACTTGATTTGAGTAAGAATGATCTTGTGCCATTCAAAGTAATGCATGAGAATTTAAGAAAGACTTGCACGGTCTAACAGTGCCCCCCCTAAGAACACTAAGGACATAAGAAAAGCTCAGCTCGGCAACAGAAACGCCTGGCGCCCATCACTTTCAGTAGGCTGAGATCACTAAAAGGAACACATCATCATTTCTGTGGTCTTCCTGATAGTACCACAAAGTGACCAGAATCCAAACAGCAGAAAACGTCAACAAACCCAAATTGCGGGCCATTCTACAAAATAACTGGCCTGTATCCTTCCAAAATGTCAATGGCATGAAACACAAGAGCTAACAAACTCTTCCAGAAGCGAGGAGATTAAAGAGACACGATGCTAAACTAGATATCCAGCTCCAGGCTTCCTTTTAAGAAGCAGCTTTGAGACAATCGGGGAAACAGAGTCACTAACTTCTCAATGCCTGCTTCCAGATCCAGGCAATGATACCATGATTACTTTAGGAAATGTTCTTGTCTAACATTCTTGTCTTTAGGATACTAAAGTATGGTATGTTTCCTTTGTTTACTTGAAGACAGGATCTCACCATATAGCCCTGGCTGGCTGCCAACTCAGAAATCTGCCTGCCTCTGCCTCCTGGTCTCATTTCCCATAGCCCTTGCTCTATGACTCAGAGTTCTAGTACCTGGTCACTGGGAATCCTTTCAAATTCCTGATATAGCATGGGCTACACCCTAGAACAAGATTTCTGAAACAGCCCTACTGACATTTTGGACTGGGTCATTCTTAGTCTTGAGTGGCATCCTGACTGTGATGCATGTGTATCGGCCTCCCTGGCCTCCCCTACAGCACGTGTCAATGGGCATCTACTTCCTGGTATAACAACCAAACATATCAATAGATAATACCAAAACCTCTTGCTAGGCATGGTGGTGAAGCCTTTAATCCTAGCACCCGGGAGGCAGAGACAGGCAATCTCTTTTTGTCCATGATCTACATAGCAAGTTTCATAACAAAGCCCAGGACAACCAG
>NW_022196905.1:242505784-242516275 GCF_008632895.1 Mastomys coucha
GTGGTGTGGTACAGGCCTTTAATCCCAGCACAAGGCAGAGGCAGTCAGAACTCTGTGAATATAAGGTCAGCCTGGTCTACAAAGTAAGTTCCAGAACAGCCAGTTACTCTGAGAAACTCTGACTCAGAACAAATCAAAGTTCTTGAGCCCATGTGAAACACTGATGGGCCATGGTCACTGATGGCTGTTAGAGGCCCTGTGAAAACACTTGAGGAGATTTAAAATAAATACATGTTTCAGTCATCTAACAGTGTTGTTCGCACTAAGCAGGAGATAGTCATTAACTGCCTGTTCACGTGGCTGCAGGGGGGCACAGTGCATGGACACAGCTTTCTGAGCCCTAGCATTTACCAGGTCAGAGAAGATGAAGAGTGAATAGAGTAAATCATGCAGAGGGGACTCCAACCGATGATGACATGTGAGACTTGATGAATGGCCTCATTTCTTCAACAAAGGACCAGAGTGGCTGGGGATGTGGCTCAGCGGGTGCGGTGATCGCTTTGCCAGTGTAAGGCCTGAGTTTGAAGCCACAGAAGCCATATGCAGTAGGATATCTGTAATTAAAGTGCTCCTATAACAAGATGGGAGGTGGAGAGTCCCCAGAAACTGAACGGCAATCCAAGGTTGTCTTCTAACTCCACACATGCTGCCCATGTGAAACAACTGATGGGCCATAGTCATTGATGGCTGTTAAAGGTCCTATGAAAATGCACAGGGGGATTTAAAATAAGTATATGTATCAGTCATCTAACAGTGTTGTTTGCACTAAGCAGGAGACAGTCATTAACTGCCTGTTCACATGGCTGCAGGGGGCCACAGTGCGTGGACACAGCTTTCTGTGTCCAAAGAAGATGGGAGCTGCTACAGACTGAGAAATGGGAGCCAGAGAGATGGCTGAGTGGTTAAGAGCATTGACTGCTCTTACACAGCACTCAAATTCAATCCCTAGTACCCATAGCAGGTGGCTCAAAACCACCTATAACTCCAGATCCAAGGGATCCAGTACCTCTGACCTCCATGGGCACCTGCATTCACATACATTTATACACAGAGATACATACAGTACACATAATTTTTGAAAGTTTTTTTTTTTGGTTGGGTGTTTTGTTTTTTGAGGCAGGGTCTCACTCTATAGCCTTGGCTGCAACTCACTATGTAGACCAGGTTGGCTTTGAACTCAGAAGTCTGTCTGCCTGCCTCTGCCTCACAAATGCTAGCATTAAAGGCATATGCCACCATATCCAGTCAAAATAATTTTTTTAAAAAACAAACATATTAAGCAAATACAATGAGTGGGTCTTGTTTAGATCCTAATTCAACCAAAGCAAAGGGTATTTCTGAGGCTACTAGTACAAAGTGGCTATATGTCAGTTAGCAGACGACATCAAGGAATCAGTACTTAGATGTGCTACAGATATTGGAGCTGTTGAAAGGTTCTCAACTGGTAAGAGATGTTCACTTAGTATTTATTTATAGTGTTACAATATCTGAGATTTGTTTTTAAATTGTCATAAAATAGCTAGCTCAGTGTTTAAAAGCTTTTGCAGAGGGCCCAGGTTCATTATCCAGCACCTGCATGTGACTTCGAACTGTCTGTAACTCCACTTCCAGCCTCTTCCGACTTCTGCAGGGATTAGGCACACATATAGTGCACATACATGTTATGCAGACAAAACACTTATAAAATATACTTTTAAAGGTTATAAAATATACTTTTAACACTTATAAAATATACGGTCTGGACGTAGGCCCTCACACATATGTAGCAGATGTACAGCTTGGTCTTCATGCAGGTCCCCCAACAACTGGATCAGGGGCTGTCCCAGAATCAGTTGTCTGCCTGTGGATCCCGTTCCCCTAACTGGGTTGCCTTGTATGGTCTTGGTGGGAGAGGAGTTCTCAGTGAATGCCTAGTTCTGCAGTGATTTGATACTTATGTGGTGGGGGATACCAGAAGGGGACCCCACTTCTCAGAGGAGAAGGGGAGGGAGGAATGGGCGGAAGATCTGAATGAGGAGGTACTGGGAGAAAAGGAGGAGGTGATATTGGAATGTAAACTGAACAAAGTTTTTTAAAGCTAAAATATATTTTTAAATAAAATATAACAAAAGAAGGGCAAGAAGGGCTGAGATAGAGTGTGGGACTCTCAGAGCAAGGTGAGGGGACAGAGTGGAGTGGGGAACTGTCAGAGCAAGCTGAGAGAATCTGGACATTGGTTTCACTCTTCCATTAGTGTTAGACAGTTCTGTTTCAAAAAGCTAAATTTAAAGAAAAATGTTGAGAATTGGCAAGGTGACTCAAGTAAGTATGGGTGGGTGCCACCAAGCCTGATGACTTATATTCGATTACTGCCCCCACGTGGTAGAAGAAGACTCACAAGCTGGCTCTGACATCCACTCCTATTGAGGAGCACATGTCCCCAGTCCAAATAGATAACCCAACACTTCATAAGAAACACTGGTGACAAATAAGCAGAGCACTTTCAACACTGGCACGAGGGGAAGGTAAGTTCAAGCCACTGACACTTCTTCAAATCGATTAACTCCATGGCTCCAATCTAAAACTACCAAGAGATGGCCAGGACTCCAGGTGGCTGTAACTCACACTGAAAAGGAGGCGATGGTACAGCTCTGAAATGGCTTGGCAGTCTCTTATAAAGTTAAATACATACCATATGGCCTGGCAGTCTCACTCCTCAGTATTACCCCCAGAGAAATAAAAATTATAACCACACACATACCTGTTATACAGGATTCATGACCATCCAAATCTAATAACAACCCAAAAGTTCTTCAGTAAGTAGGTAAGTGAGTAATGGTAAACCCATCAAATAGACATCTACTCAGCAGAGAAGAGGAATGGATTACCAACACCTGTAACAAGGATTAATGTCAGGGATCCATATGAATCAAAAGGCTCCATGTGATATGATGATATTTTAGGTGATGCTCTGGGGAAAGCAAAGACATGTGGAAGCAGAGTTAATGACTGACAGGGGTCAGTTGAAACAGAGGGAGATGGTGGTGGAGCACACACCAAGCATGCATGGAGGCCCAGGGTTCCTCCCCAGTACATCCAAACACACAGACAAAAGGTTTGCACATGGCAGACTGATAATTCAGATTAGAAATCCTTTTCTTCTGCCTTACTGGTATTTTTAGTTTTTCTTTTTTTAAAAAATTGAATTGGTATTGCTTGAAAGACTTCCTTAACAAGTAAGTTTATACAAAGGGCTACAAAGTTGAGGGCTACTCTGGGAACCATCCCCAAATCCCTTCTGTTGCTCCAAGCCTATCGGAGTCCTCAAAGCACTCAGCACATACCACCCTGGGACGTGGCTCCTCTCCAGGCACCTGCTACCTTCAGACAGGATCCGCCACCTGTGCCCTATTCCTGGACTTACATAAAGCTGGTTCCCCATTCTATCCCTGAATGTGCAGTAAGATGGCTGAGCAACGACTAACCCAAAAACCAGAAAAGCATCCATGACCCAACCACAAAACCATGTCCACAGGTAACAGGACATCTCTTAACAAGCTATAATTAATGTCTCGTGTCAGCCCAAAGCACAGGCTCAGGGGAGGCTGCATACATTTCTAAAAACCATTAGAGAAAACCTGCAGAACTGGCCTGTCGCCTGTGCTATTTATGGACTGGAGATTTGAAACACCACCCAACAGGAGAATTTATAATCACCCTGGCCCTGTGGCAGCCTCCTGGGAGCCAGTGAACTCTAGCCTGCATGGGTTGAAGGTTCAAAGATTCAACAGCAGGAGGAGGACAGAGCAGCCAAGTGAAAACCGGCCTGATGATCCGGGAAAGGAAACAGAGACAAAAGATTGGTTTTAGTGAGGAGACTGAGTGAGTGGTCACCATTCTTTTCTAGAAAGCTTGTTTTCACATCTTCTGTGGAAACCTACTCATTAATGTGCAGATGTTAACATTAAGCTCCAGCCTTATTAGGATGGATTCTTTTCTGTGATTCCTAGCACAAGCCACACCCATCCAAGAGTGATATATAAAAACATTCACTTACTATAAAAATAAAATAGAAAAATCACGCCACAGAGCAAAGCAAGCCAACAGACTGTCAGTTACACACAATAAAAACACACTAGACAGCATCCAAATATCACAACTTTTGACATTCCAGTTCAGCCAATGAAGCAGGCCCATCTCCAGTCTGCCTCCCAATGACTGCTGCCTGGGGCAGGTTTTCAAAGCAGGACTCTGTAAGGTTCGGAGGAGGAGGGGAAAGACCACCCCTAGAGTCAGGAACCCATTTTCCCTCCAGCATTCCCAGGTCTGATCTAAAGTAACCTCCGACCCAGGGCAGGGAAGCAGGTGCAGAGAGTCCAGGCAGGGGGCTCTTCACACTCGTGGACAAGGAAAATGACAAGGTTCCTCATTTCTTACACCCAAACCTGAGCAGAGGAGGCAGAGGTGGATATCCACAACTCTCAGAAAAGGGATGTTCTTTCCCTGTCAGAACTAGTCCTCAAAAATGGTTTCTTTTTAACTTATTTATTCTGTGCGTGTGCACTCGTTAACATGTGTACAGGCATGTACAAGTTTCAGAGCACATGTAGAGCCCAGCCTAGGCAACATGTGTCCATGTCTCAAAAAAGTACAGGAGCCAGGCTTGGTAGCACACACCTTTAATTCAGCACTCAAGGACAGAAAGCCATAAGCTTGAGGCCAGCCTAGTCTACACAGGGAATTCCAGGACAGTCAGGGCTACTTAGTAAACCTGTCTCAAAAAAAAAACAAAAACAAAAAACAAAACAAAAAACCCACAATAAATAAACACAAATAAAAACAGCCAAGTAATTCATAATCTTTCTCCTCTTTAAAATATGCCTGATAGTTAAGTATAAAAATTTAGCTCTCTATGACAGTTTCTGCGAATTTGAGAAAGCAAAAGGGAACTATGAAATTGTGGTGTTTACAACAACAAACAGACCAGATGTTAGCATTTATACAAACAAGATTCCTAGGAAAGCTGGAGTGACTCTATTAACATCAGACAAAGAAAACTTCATCCTGAAGGCTGCCATGAAGAAAAGGGGACACTGCATTACACAAAAGGCCCGACTTACTAAGACAGCAATCCCAAAACAAACGTGGATACAACTACTAACAGAGCCTCTAAACACACGAAGCAAAGACTTATCACAGGGAACGACGTTAACAAGCACTGAGGCAAGAGTCAACATTCTTCTCCTCATAATTGGTTTCAAGCCGTAAACAAACTCAGCAAGTATGCAGAAGTGCTGAAGGGTAAAGGCCCCAGCATAGCCCAGCACTGTGAGAACTTGGGGGCTGCAGAAGCTTCCCGATAGGCACTGCATTTGCTAAGGATTCCTTGAATATGACACCAAAAGTTCAGCAAACACAAGTTAACATAGAGAATTAGTACTATATTAAAACAAAGCTGCTACACAAAGGAATCCACAGAGCAAACGAGAAAATTACAGAAGTGGTTTTTTGTTTTGTTTTGTTTTGTTTTGGCTTTTCGAGACAAGGTTTCTCTGTGTAGCCCTGGCTGTCCTAGAACTCCCAGAGATGCACCACCACCGTTTGGCTCCAGAATGGGAGAAATTTTATAAATCACATATATATGATTTGACTCTGTGTATATATGTGTGTGCATGTGTATTATATATACATATATGTATATATATAAAGAGTCAATACCCAGAACATATAAAGAGCATAGTTACACACTTATAATCCCAGCCCTTAGGAGCTAAAGCAGGAGGATCACAAGTTCAAAGCAAACCTGGCCTACACAGTGAGACCTACCTCTAAACAGACAGACAGACAGACAGAATAGATAGGGAAGACTATGAAATGCTGGCCAAGCAGAACACTTAAACTGTCATATACGGCTATGTCAAATGGCAAATGTCAAATGGCAGCCAGGGTGGTGGCACAAACCTTTAATCCTAGTACTTGGAAGGCAGAGGCAGGTAGATCTCTGAGTTCCAGGCCAGCCTGGTCTACACAGAGTGAGTTCCAGGACAGTCAGAGACAGACAGACAGACAGACAGACAGATACACAGACACACACACATATACACATGTCTCAAAACAAACAAAAAGACAACCAAACAAAACAAACAAATATAGTCACTCTAGAAAACTGTTTATACAGTCCTTAAATAATTAAAACAGGGAGCTAAAATTTACCTTAGTGGTTAAGAGCACGGGCTTCTCTTCCAGAGGACCCAGATTCAATTCCCAACATCAACATGGCAGTTCATTACTAAAATTCCATGGATCTGAAGCTTTCTTCTGGCCTCCTTGGGCACTGGGCATAGATATGATGCACAGACATGCATGCAGGCAATACACCCATACACATAAAATAAAAAATGTAAAGGCTATAATAATTAAAACATACATTCATCCGATGGCCCAGCAACCACTGTCCTAGGAAACACGCATGTATGTGCGAGAAGTGAATCAGGGCCTAAGCACTCTACTATTCGGCCATCCCCGTAAGTCCTTTTAGGATGTGTGTGTCTGGGAGTATACACACATGGGCATCAGGGCTTTCTGCACATGCTACGCAAGTGCTCTAGAAAGAGTTGCATCTCTAGCCCACCTCACTCCCAGATATTAACCCAGGAAAACAACCAGAAAGTGTATGTCCAACTACAGCAGCTCTATCTATCACAACCCAGCGGCTTCCAAGGGGTGAACAAGTAATGGAACAAGCAGAGCTGGGTGCCTATGGCCCTGTGTACATAAGGCTGAGGCACTGAGGCTAGCTCTTAATGGAAGGAAAGGAATTGAAGGAGGGAGGGAGGGAAAAAAGAGGGGAAGGAAGTTATTATAAACCATAATCAAAAACTATGCAATAATTAAGAAATTAATTACTGATTAATAAATTAATTAATTACTAATTAATAAAAAGTACAATATGAATGAGTTTCAAATACATTATGCCAGTGAAAGATAAGTCTCAAAAATATACCCTCTACAATTCCACTTTTAGGACATTCTGGAAAAGACAAAGTGTAGTCATGAGGAATCAGTGAGTGGTAGGCAAAGGCTGGGTTGAGATGCACGAGGAGGAGGTGCTGAGGGTGTTGACTGCTCTGTAGCCCAACTACACTGAATGAGCATGAATGAGCATGTGCTTGTGTACACACTTAGAACAACACACAAGTCCACACGCCAACACAGCACAGTACAGTCTACCAGCCTCACTGGCACGTAGCCAACCCCCACAGGGTCAATGTTGCTGGAGTTATGTTTTCAGAAAGAAAATGGTGGGTGTCTCCTAATTTAATTTTTTAATACAAAATCATGACATGGATAATTAGCTCTAATTACTGTATCTGGGTTTAGTAGAGAAAAAAGTATTCAATTTTTGTTACTCAATCATGAAACAAAAGTTTCATTTCCAAAATGCTACTTATAGCCAAACGAGACAGAGCCCATTAGAGTGGGCTACCAGAAGCTATATACACACAGCTGGGGCTCATGCCTATATACACTCTGAATTTCAATAGAAAGGTTTGTGTTGTGGGTGTGTGAACAGACATGGAGATCAAAGAGTAACATCTGGTGTCTCTCCTCAATCATCCTTTCATCCTTTATCTTTCTTTTCTTTTTCCTGTTTTTTTTTTTCTTTTTTTTTTTTTTTTTTTTTTTTTTTTTTTTTTTTTTCGAGACAGGCTTTCTCTGTGTAGTCCTGGCTGTCCTGGAACTCACTCTGTAGACCAGGCTGGCCTGGAACTCAAAAATCCGCCTGCCTCTGCCTCCCAAGTGCTGGGATTAAAGGCGTGTGCCACCACTGCCTGGCTGCCTTCACCTTTCTTTTTTGAGAAAGGCTCTCTGATCAATTGAGCTAGACTAGATGGCCAGTGAGCTACAGAGACCCTGTCAGCTCCATCCCCTAGATCGTTAGAGGCGCTGCTGCACCCTGGCTGTTTATGTGAATGCTAGAGAGCTGAACTAGGGCTTCACACTTTCACAGCCGCAAACTACCACAGAGCCATCTCCACAAAAAGTCCTTATGAGAAATAATGTAAATCTATTTTCAAGCTGTCATATCCAAGGATAAGTTATGAAACACCATCCACAATATCCCAAAGTAACCTGCACACAGGAATAAGGCTAACACAACATACACCCAATTCTTTGAGGAGGCCATCCTTGATAGCTGAGAAATCTGGCAATTTTTACCTTTTTAAAAAAGATGTATTTTTATTTATTGTTTATACATTTATTTATGTATTTATTTATTGTTTATCTTATGTACATGAAACACTGTAGTTATCTTCAGACACACATCAGAAGAGGGCATCAGATCCCATTACAGATGGTTGTGAGCCACCATGTGGTTGCTGGGAATTGAACTCAGCACCCCTGAAGAGCAGTCAGTGCTCTTAACCAATGAGCCATCTCTCCAGCCCCCACTCCCACCCCCCTGACAAGTTTTACTTTAAAAACATTTTTTTCTACAAAAGCCTGATTTTTTTTTTTAAAGGCACACATGATTTAAGAGGTTGTTTTCCTACTCTGTGTAGTTACAGTTGAGTACAGTGTGCTATTCCTAATACAAACGTGCTCTGAGGTCCCCAACATAAAGGAACCTTGTAAGCCCTGTGCAGCCCCAGATTCCCCAAAAGCCCTTCACAAGATGTGAGGCTGGAGCAGCAGAGAAACTGGAGTGGCTTTAAGCAGTGACTGGGGGGTGGGGGTGGGGGGTAGAGCACAAGCAATCAGGAAAGCAGCAAAGGCAGTGGAGGGAGGCAGGTGGACAGCAGGAGCTGGGAAGCAGGAAATCTGAGATGTGTGGGCAGACAGCTGCAGCAAGGCCAGTAATGGAGCAGAAGCACAGCTTCTGGAGACCCACACACTCACTCATCCCATTCTGGAGCCATGCATCCCATCATATCAAAAGACGTGACTCCAGCCAGACTGCCCTACACACAATGTGCTTACGCTCAGAACCCTGACCCTGAGAGGTTACACGCAATGGGCTATGCCCAACACCCAGGCTGGCCAGGTCTCTAACTTGACCCACATAGATATAAAGAGAGATGGTTTCACGCTCAATGGGTTCAAACCACCAGGACCAGGTTAGCATGGGGCCTGGCAGACAGCCAGACACAAATATTTAAAATGCATCACCTATCACAATGCATTACAAGTATAGTTCAAAAAATGGAATGCTTGAACCCTGCTTAACCATTCCTTTACGATTCCTCTGACCTACCAGAGCTGTGAGAGTTGTGCCACTGTAAAATGGAAAACAGGATAGCGGGGCTCATTCTGAATGCTGCCCAGTACTGACTAAAATGTGCTGCAAATGTGCTTTGCTCCACGGGCCTCTTAATACAGCATTCGGAGCAAGGCTGTGCTCCTCCTACAAACAAGTCCAGGCAAGGCAGCAAGGTCTCCCAGACTACTCCCTGCAGTTTATTCCACTCACTTTAAAACACAGCATTCTCCGCTGCTGGGTTTCTTGGCTTGACAGCAACTACACAGGGGCTGGCACCTTCCTCAGAACAGTAGTCTCTTCTGCAGTGGTCTGCACCTTCCCTCAATCCCTGACACTCACAAGATGCTTTCGGGCTGATGTCAGCCAGCCCTCACCTCCATAAGACAGGCAGTGCCACAGTGGCACAGCCCCACAGCTACCCATCAGTCTTGCCCCGAGGTTCTCAGTCCAAGGCCTCTACCAGACAAGGCTGACAGATGGATGCCAGTCCTAAGCTGGCCAGATTGCCAGAGAATGAAGTATCCCACTGGCTCCCGGCAGAAGTGGAGCCAGATCAAAGCTAGGCAGAGCTGAGATCTCTTTCAAATGCATCATCTGATATGCTGAGAGCACTGATGCTCAGGGGTCACTGGTCACCCTTGACCAGGCAGTCAGAGAGAAAATGAACAGTGGCTCAAGCCCTGCAAGACTCAAGAGACTCCTTGGGTGTTTGCTTCAATGAAGCCTGCAACCAACAAGTGTGTGTGTGCCTGGGCAGCATGGTTAGCCCAACGCTGAGTGTAACCTCAAAGCTGCCTGGTGACCCACAAAGGTAAGGGCACAGTGGTGAACCCCTGGGGCCCTAGTTACTTGAGAGGCTGAAAGAAGAGGATTGCTTGACTTCAGAAATTCAAGGCCAGCCTAGGAAACAGCAAAAGAGAAGATGGGTATGGGACAGAAAGGAGGAAGAAGCCCCTTACACACATGCAAGTAGAAATTTTCTCACCTATCTACACCCACCTCTATTACCTATCATTTTCAACAGATGTTCTGGTAACTTCGGGATTGAAGCCAGTGCTTTGTACACGCTAGGCAAGAGCTCTACCACTGAGCTACACTCCACCCCATAACTTAGGTTTAAGAGAAACTGAGAGAACACCTTTTACACCATTTGGGAGGAAAGGTCAGAGAGAGGCAGATGCAGGAGGATCACTGTTAGTTTGAGGCCAAACTGATTGATCTACAAGCTCTAGGATTACATAGAGCTGGGG
>NW_022196905.1:242516297-242527069 GCF_008632895.1 Mastomys coucha
GGAGGGAGGTAGGGGTGTTGGGGGAAGTAGGGATAGATGGGAGATGGTAGAAGGATAGATGAGGGGGTGGGGAGGTAGATGGGGGAGTAATGTTCAGCTTTTCATTCAACAAACAGGAACACTGTTGAAATAAGTCAGCAAATCAGTTACTTGTTTGCCTGAATGCACTGTCAACTATGTGATGTTGAATAAACTATTATCTGCATACAGCAAAGAAAATGCTGCAAGGTGCCACATGTTTATTAATTCAAAATAAATCTGTTTTAAACAGTATGTCTGGAAGATACCTAAAGTTTACATCTTTGCTTACTTGAGAACTTACTTTCTTTCCTATCTGACTTAACCCCATGCCCAAGCTATGTCTAAAATAAACTTCCCTACTGGATAAGACAGAAGCTGCTGAAAGAAAAACAAACAGAAGAAACAAGCTGTAGATAGAGTGCTTTACCGGTCAAACCCCAGTCCTAAAGAAAAAGAAAGCAGAGGTCACTGCTTCCTCCAGAACCTCTAAGATGGGAAGGCAGGACCTATTATCCCAATATTCAGGACACTGAGGCAGGAATACTGAGACCTGGGACTGACTCAGAAGAAACAAGCAAACAAAACCACACTCATTCTAGACAACAGCCAACCTTCCTGCCAGCAGACACTGCCTGTGCCAGGCCTGTGGCTGGGCAGTCAGAGCATGCAAACTGCTCTTCGGCCTTCCTTCATCCTCAGGCAAACAACCCATGCAGTGCACTACCTGCCTAATGTACTCCACAGCTACTTGTAGCAGGATGCTGAGAGCGAGAGACAGCTGAGCCAGTCCAGCTAAGTTCTATACTTCTCAGGTATGGATGCCCGACAAAGACATTTATTTTTAAACAGCTACATCTTTCTTTCTTTTTCTTTCTTTCTCCCTTTCTTTCTCTCTCTCTTTCAACTCTTCAGCTATGTTGATTTGGTCATTTAAAAAAAAAAAAACAGCCGGGAGGTGGTGGTGCACGCCTTTAATCCCAGCACTTGGGAGGCAGAGGCAGGCAGATTTCTGAGTTTGAGGCCAGCCTGGTCTACAGAGTGAGTTCCAGGACAGCCAAGGCAACACAGAGAAACCCTGTCTCAAAAAAACCAAAACAAACAGACAAAAACAACAAACAAACAAACCTTCAAGAACTAGGAATGGGACACAGATGTTTGACAAACCCCTGGTCCTGCAGACTCCCCTGGGACTTCCTGGCAATCAGTCATTCTTTGTGGGCTCCTAGCTTGGCAACCCTTGGGCCTCAAAGTCCAGACCAGCAGCTGAGGCTTTCCCAGATATGGGACGGGTGTAGGACCAGCCTGGCTGGCTATGTCACCAAAACCTCCTCATCAGCCCACCAACCCATACTTCAGTACTCACACACAGCCATAGGCAACAATGTATTCTTTTCCTTAGCTTCAATTCCACAACTATATTCTATGAGGAATACAGACGTTTCACTAGTATGCTTTTGCTTTACTAACACAGAAGTCAAATAACTAAAAGGCAAAATTCTATCTACCAATACCAAGGAGT
This sequence comes from Mastomys coucha, assembly GCF_008632895.1. NCBI lineage: Eukaryota > Metazoa > Chordata > Mammalia > Rodentia > Muridae > Mastomys > Mastomys coucha. Next base: position 242,517,838 of record NW_022196905.1, read on the forward strand.
TACTACAGTGCAAACCCTGGGGCCTCCTAGCTGTCTGTTCCAAGACATTCACTCGGGCAGTCTTCCTGGGCTGGTTCAATGCCAGTCCTTTAAACAGAGCGTCACATATAGGACTTGACTTCTCATACATAGTGCTTCCTAAGTTTGGGGGCTAAAAATACCCGAGACTCTGAAATTCATCAGTCTTCCCCACAGGAAAACATCCATACACAGGAAGGGGCACACACAAGCTCCTCCTATGACTCTGAGATTCCAACTGTAGAGTCACCCTGCACATACGTTATCATTGCTATGTTGGTTCTGTGGAACTTGCACACTTCATCTCTGAGCTACTTTATGATTGGTTAAATTGTACAGAACTAATTTGTTTGACTGAAAATGATTTCTGTCTAGGGCACAAAAAGCCCAGACTGATATCTACGTCTATCTTATGGAAGATGTGGAATGTAATGATTTTTTTAATTTCCTTGAACAATTTGTAACATCTTACTGGTTTCTTCACTACTAGAACTGCTTATATTTTGTAGTAACCATCTTTATAAAAAACAAAATGCTTTAAAACTAATGCTCAATTCAGGAGGAACATGGAGAGTTTATAATGGCAGGATTGAGGCAGAGAGGAGAACCCAGAGGTCCCTTGGCCCCAAGGACAGGGAGGCTAAAGGAGACTGTTCTCCCTTGTCCTCCTCCCTAAAGGAGGACATCTTTAAGTGGAGCTTTAAGAAAGCACAGGCATTGGACTGGAGATGAACCTCAACCATAAACCATGACCCAGGGGTTGACCCCTAATGCCCACAACGTGTGGTATAATTCTTTTATCTTGTTTATTATTACTCTGCATGTGTGTGTGCTATGTAAGAGATGCTTGTATGTGTCACGGCCCTCATCCTGGAGATCGTAGGATAGCTTTCAGATTTTGAGTCTCTCCCTCACATTGGGACCCTGGGATTGAACTCAGGCCATCAAGCTTGTGTGACAAGCACTTAGTGGCTGAACTGCCTCTGCCATCATGCACAGGTCTGAATCTCAAGTTATACACACTCACAAACCCCTGGGTACACACAGCTGAAGGGGTTTCCACAAGAAGAGCCCTTAGCCTGCATTTGCCTTGCCTGCCTGCCTTTTCTTTTTCTTTTCTCATTGGCACTGAAATCTTTAAGCTTTACCATTTTTCATAGCTATGCTGGAATCAATGGGAAACCACAAAAATGAAGGCTCCCATTGCACCCCACCATCAAACTGCAGCAGCAGCAGCAGCAGCAGCAGCAGCAGCAAAGAAGTCCCCCAGAACCAGCCCATAGTTTAGTGAACTCTGACAACCTAAGTTAGGTGCTTATTAACTCAATTCCCAAACTCAGCTGGTCCTTTCACGTCCGTGAAGGGCATGTGTTGCTGAGAAAGAAACCTAGGGCCCTGAGCCACACACCCCCAGCCTCCAGAGACAGATCCTGGACTTTATCGCTGCCTATGGCTTTCCCCAGGCCCCTGGTGCTGCTGTTCTTTGCTTTTAATCAGAAGGTCTTCTGAGAGGCACCATGACCCTCAGCCTAACTCTTGGCTGCAAGCATCCACTCAGCTCTGAGGGGTACCAAAGGACCCCAGCTTGGCAGACAGGAGCAGCTCCCTCTAAACAGAGTTATCAGAAAGCAAACAACTCCAATAATAATTACAGAATCCCTGGTTTTCATTTTACACGTCTCTAAGCAAACAGCTTGGCAAAGCTTCCTATGGTTTCCCCCACTTTTACAAAAATCTGTCTTCTAAGCAAAGGCTTCAGTTTCCCAGGAGCAGTAGACACTCTTCACAAAAGACATTCAAAAAAAGAAAAAGTCATTACAATGCCACTTTATTTTCATGCTTTCTCCCTAACACTGTTCTGCTTAAAACTGAATCTGGGAGTTTATGAAAATACATGAATTTCCCCTTATAAATTCCTTGGGTTTAAATACCTTAACCTTATAAACTATGCTGAGTAATTATCCCATGTTTTTTTCTCACTCATCACACAAGTATGTATATTCATCTGCTTAGTCAGTGCCTCATGATGTGCTAGGCATGGGGACACAGCAAAAACTTAAAAATGTACTCCCATGGGGCTGACAAATATTTAAGCAGGGTGAGGGTGGCACTCAAACTGGGATAGTCCTAGAGAGATCAGGAGATAACCTGAGGAACAGAGCTAAGAGGGCAATCTTCACAGAGGGAGAAACAGCTGAGTGATAAGCCCAAGTGTATGACTAAGTGAGGTAGAAGGAAGGATGCTACTTGACATGCTAGTGAAGGACAGGAATGTAGCTTAGTGGTACAGTAGCCCTGAGCCAGCCCACCCTCACCCTACTGCACCTCCAAGTTAATAACAACAAAGGTAACCAAGGCTCCTGATCAACACAAAATCAGGATTAGAAAAACTCCAGTCAAAGGAAAGAAATGTACCTCATGATGCTTTGGCTTAGTTATATTATACTAGACTTGAAATACAAGTAATGCTTAGCCCCCATTCTGACTTCCACCCCTCATGCTACCATCCTGGTGGGAAGAAGAGGGATCAGCAGACTTGTGTAGAAGAGGACATGCTAGAGGGGCAGGGGGCAGCCTCTCTTTATAACAAGTCATTCTCACAGAAACTAATCCCGTCCCTGAGCAGAAAACTTACTGGAAAGAAGCAGTCACCCATTCATGGTGTTCTGCATCCAGGATCCAAATACTTCTCACCAGACTCCACCTCCCCACACTCTGGCACTGAGAAATGAAACCCTTAACACAACTTTGGGGACATGCTTCAACCACAGAGCAGCCATCTCTTGATCAGGAGGGACGCACTGGGGACTCAGGCGCACATAAACCCCATTCTTGTTTCTCCACGTGGGACTCTGAGAATTGTTGACACATCCCAATTTATAGCTAGGAACATAGTTCCTCTAGGGCTGTCAGGACAGAAACAACTGTGCCTGGTGAGCCAGGGGAAGTCATAAAGACTGACAAAGTTCACAGCTCACCACTGCATGTCTCTAGTGTATGGTTAAACACAGGACAGACCAGGGACACAGAAACCTCACATATGTTATGGGACATGTTAAACAACTCTGGGTTTGTAATGTTTAGAAATGTGAGAGGATTGCCCTTTGATGTAGTGACTACACCCTTGAAAATTTAACAACAAACCTAGTAACAATTCAAAAGAAGCATCCATGCTACTTCATGAGGATATTTACAGATGTGGTCATAACAACAACGAAAACCCTAAAACCCAGTACATGGACTTCCTTCAGAGGTACTTAAGTACTTATGTGACCTTTCAAAAACAGAAAGTCCAGAGCAGGGAAGATGGTTCAGTGAGTAAAACACTGGGCACACACGCTTGAGGACTAGAGTTTGGCTCCTTAACTTGGTTAAGTGCCATCTAGAGCACTGGTTCGGGACACAGTGCTTGCCTACCATGTAGGCGGGGCAATCCACCTGCAGTCCCTGCATTAAGAAGGGAGAAGGGATCCCCAGAGCACACTCTAGATCCATGGTGGGCTCCAGGTTCAGTGAAGAGATCTTGTCTCACTGTATAGGATGGTCAGTGAGCAAAGAACAAGCTAGCATCAACCTCGGGCCTCTCCAGACACAGGCAAACAAGCATGAAACATCCAAGATTCTGTTCATCTGAGTCTCTCATATTAAGATGATTTTTTTTTCTAATTTCCTTCTAAAGTTAGAGTTTGCTGGGCATGGTGGTGAATGCCTTAATCCCATTCAAATCTCCACAAAACAAATCATTTAAATAAAATAGTTACAAAGTTTTTATTATTATTATTAAATTTTTTTAAAAAAGAATTATGTATAGGAGTACACTGTAGCTGTATTCAGACATCCCAGAAGAGGACATCAGATCCCATTACAGATGGTTGTGAGCCATATTGTACTTGCTAGGAATTGAACTCAGGACCTCTGAAAGAGGCTGAGCCCTATCTCCAGCCCCTATTAAGATTTACTATTTAAAGATACTATTTCCTTTCAAATAGCTTTCCATTACCTTAAGTAGTATCGGCTACAATATAGAATGCTTTTTTTTTTTAAATAGGAAAATGTTCTTATAGGAACATTTAATAGGAAATTTCCATATAATAGGAAAATTTTGTTCTTATAGCCCTGTCCAGGAACTTGATAGGCAGACCAGGCTGGCCTCAAACTCAGAGATCTTCCTGCCTCTGCCTCCTGAGTGCTAAGATTAAAGATGTGAGCCACCACACCTTGCAAGAAAATGTACTGAAAAAACAAAAACTTTTTTTAAACTTTTATTGCATTATGATGAGAAAAGTTACATGATTTCAATTTATCTGAATTTGTTAACATTTAAAAACATATTTTAATTAAATAGAATTGAATCACATTCTTGTTTCCCTTTTGTACCACTGCTCCTCCTATAGACTCCCCCCCTTCAATACCTACAATATCTTTTAAAAACAAAAGCTTTTTTTACGCTTCTCTCTCATTGGTTCAGATGTTCAGTAAGTCCTTCTCCCTGAGGACCTCCTAGTTATGGAGGAGTGTAAAGAGAGAGCTGCAGATTATGGCTGATACGCTAGTTTTAAATCTGCACTAAGGCAGAGCTGGTGCCAGTTATTTTTAAAATATCTGTGTGGAGGTGTGTGCCAATAGTTATAAGTCTATGTGTAGATGTGTGTGCACATCTGCATTTGTGAGGGGAGGCCAGAGGTCAACATGGGATGTCATTCCTTCTATATTGTCCACAACATTTTCTAAGTCAGGGTCTCTCTGGCCTGACTTGTAGATTAGGCTGGCCAGTCAGAGAGCCCCAAGGTACTGAGTACCAGGTACTCAGTACCAGGGTTACCAGTGTCCACCACTATACCTGGGGTTTTGTTTTATCTTTTCAAATGGCTTCTGAGGAACTACTTAAAAACTCAAATCTCCTGCCGGGCAGTGGTGGCACAAGCCTTTAATCCCAGCACTTGGGAGGCAGAGGCAGGACAATTTCTGAGTTCGAGGCCAGCCTGGTCTACAGAGTGAGTTCCAGGACATCCATGGCTACACAGAGAAACCCTGTCTCGAAAAACAAACAAACAAAAAAACTCAACCTCCCATGTTTGCATTCAAGCATTTTGCTGACTGAACTATCTCCATATGCATATTATATAGTAGATGTTAATATAAATTATATATTACATATTAATACACAATACAATTATATATAAATATTAACAGAATATGTGCATGCAATATATTATATATATGTTAATATATTTTCTATTATATATCATACATTGTATATTATATGATATATTACAAATATACATGATAATTTATATATAATTTTATACCCACACACACACACACACACATCCTGTTGATGTTAGGTCTGGTTCTTCCTACCAGCCCAATGCTCCCAGAAATAAGATTCAGACTCAAAATATATTTACAAATACCTTGGCCATATAGCTTTTATATATCCCAGTAGTTTTTAAGAGAAAATACTTACATGTAGAAAAAACTCAATATGTAAAAGGAGACAGATAGTGAAAAATGTCTCCCTGTTACTCAAGGCTTCGGCCATGCATTTCTCTAACCCAGAGAAAGAATGACCAGGGATATAGCTGTCTAATCACACTAACAAGGCAATCTACAGTGGATAAGATAAACAATAAAAGTGTACTGCTTCCTGCTCTGCAAGTAGCAAAGTCCAAGATGAGGTACCAGCAGATTCAGTCTGTGGTGAAAGCCTCTTCTCACCTTCTGCACACCCACACATAATGGGATGTACCTTCATCACTTCTTACAATGCTACTGACACCACTCCTGAGGACTACTCAAGACTTCCCAAACCTTAACCATTTTTCTTTAGCCCAGGCTATCCTCAAATTCCTTATCCTCTTGCCTCAGCCTCCTCAGAGCTGATAAAGTACCTCACCCTGCGAGGGCTCTGATCTGCTTCTTAGCCATGGCGTTAGTACTGGATCCCAGGATTGAACTGGAGACTCAAGAGCAGCACTCAGGTTACAGTGAGGCTTCGTGCACAGGAGTGGAATGGAGCCAAGGGCTTTGCAGCTCTGCAGTGTCCAGGCACAAAAAGCAACTTCTAAGACTCTAACCTGATAAGAGACACAAAGTCCATTCTCAAGGGAACTTCCTGCCACCCCACTCAACACACACACCTCTCTCCCGTCACCACCTCTGGAGCCACTTGGACTGTCCACATGAGTTTTAGACTCAGCTTTTCTCTACACAAAAATCTTGCCAAGAAGGACTGTGGTGGTTCACGCCTTTACTCCCAGCACTCCAGAGGCAGACACAGGTGGATCTCTGAGGCCAGCCTGGTCTACAGAGCAAGCTCCAGGACAGCCAGGGCTACACAGAGAAACCTTGTCTCTGAAACACACACACACACAAGTTGTTGAGTTTTTGGGATGTGTTATGACTACAGTTCTCTAGTCCATTATACAGTATGTCTGTCCATTAAGTTAGGTCACGTGGGATTTTTTTCTCCAGTGATCTACAGTTTTCAGAGTAGAGACCTACATATTGTGGTAGATTTCTGTCTAAGTATTTCATCCTTTCCAAAGTTAGCAACTGTTTTTGCTATTCTTTTCTTTTCTGGTGAGGCAGATTTTCTCTTCAGCACAGGCTGGCTAGCATCAAACTCAGAGTAACCTTTTCAGCTCAGCCCTCAATACTGGGATTACATACAGCTATGAGCCACTAAAGCAGGCTTTTTTAAAATCTGAATTTCTAATAATTTGTTGCTAGGATACAGAAATATGGTTGATTTTTACATGTTGATCTTATGTATGATAACCCTGCTAATTCACTTAATTCTAGCATATTGCCAGTTAATTTTCTACAGTTGTTCATGCACATAAGTTCCACTCTATATCTATTCACCCTACCCATCCATCCCTACCCACTTACCTCCCCACCCACTCACTCATCCATCCATGCACTCATCTATCTATCTACCCATCCACTCACTTATCCATCCATCCACTCATCCATGTTTGCACCAGACTGAGCTTTTGGTATGCTGTTGACTATGAAGAGCAGACATCGCTGCCTGGCCCCCATCTGAAGGCAAAGCATTTGTTTGTTTCCATAAGTAGGAAGTTAGGTTCAGAGCTTTCAGTCAGCCTTTTCAAAAGCTAAGTTCCCTTTCCTTCCATATTCGCTGACAGCAGTTATTAGATGGTGAATCCAGAGGCCAGTGAGATGGATCAGTGAGTAAAGGTGCTTGCCACTTGAGGATACAGGCCTGATGATCTTCATTACATCCCTGTAGACCACATAAAGGTAGAAGAGAGAACCAGCTAACAGAGGCATCTTATAACTGTCACAAGGATGTTCACTGAGAGCTGGGGCTTGCCAATTAAGACAGACCAGCAAGCTCCAGGGATTTGCCTGTCTCTGCCTACCCAGTGCTGGGTTTACAAGCTTTTGAGGCAATCATTTACTGACTGTTATCTCCCATGCTCTGGTGCCTGGTCTTTAGACCAACTCTTCAAAACAGAGGACCCCAAAGTCTGTCACAATTAAACCAACTGACCCAGACCTTCTTCTAGTAACTATGGGACTTGGGACGGACAGGCTCTGCACAGTGGCGGCAGCCAGTGTTTACCAGAGTCAAAGGCGTGGAAATGTGGCTGTTTTGTGCTACGAATAGTTGCTTTATATTCCCATTGGGCTTTAGTGGAAATGCAAGTTTGGTTTTTGTCTGTTTTACCATCACATCCCACACAACTCAAGAGTACAATAAAACAATCTCCAACTGTGTTGACTGGCTCCAGGTTACAAACTGACAAGGCTGCCCACCAAGCAAAAGATGTTCTAGTGCCCAACCCTGAGCTATAAATGCTCAGGTTTGCCTCTGTGTCACCTTAGAGAGAACCTTCGGTTACCTTAACTCCTTAATTCTTCCAATTCCTAAAACGCTCACTTGGTCATTTCCCCTCCTAGTCTATGCCGGAGGAAAGAGGCGGAGGAAAGAGGCAGGACAGAGCTTAGAGATTTAAAGATCAGAGATCTGGGGTAAAGTTCACACCCTCACAGTTTTAAAGGACAAACACTGCTGGCTGTTAGGACTGAGACAAGCGCTAGCAAACACCTGTCTTCCGGTTTTCTGGATTTTTTTTTTAATGATTTTAAAATTCATGTTTATGTGTAAATATGTGGTCTAGTGAGTATATGCCACCTATGTGTCACAGAAGACAGGAGATGGCATCAGATCCCCTATAGAGCTGGAGTTACAAGTGGCTGTGAACCACCAGACCTGGGTGCTAGGAACTAAACCCAGGTCCTCTGCAAGAATGGCAATGGATTTTAACTAGCAAGCCCTCTCTCCAGTCTCCTGTGTACATGAGAATTACCTAGGAGCTCCTGTTAAAACCTAAATAGGTTGAACAATCATGTCTTTTGCTTCTATCTGATGTTAAAAAAAAAAAAAAAACAAAACCTAAATAGGTTTCAGAGGGTCTGAATCGGCTGAATCTACAGAGGCCTAGGGTGGTGGCAATGCTGGACCAAGTGTGGGAAAGGCAAGGATCTGTGTTTCCTTAGGCCTCACAATGTCTATAAATACTAAGCCTTTTAAAAGCCAGGTTTTACTGAAGTAAAGAATTAGTACTTTCCCTTCTCTCTGGGCAGAGTCTGCGCTGTGTGGCATCTCAGAAGGACCCTCATAAGGACTTCTTGTTTATTTTCCAGTTTAAATTTTAAGTCTAATCTCTTGGAACTCATTCATTTTCTTGAGGGAAGGTGGATGGCCCTAAAGGCCCTATGGCTTTGCAAGGCTGAGAAGCCAGAAGCACGAGACCACCGACTGCCACATCACTCAGGTGACCATTCCTTCACTTGCCAGGACACAACCTGCAGTAGACACTCAGGAATTAGGAAAGCTTTTAAAGGCTGCCCCCAAAAGTCCTTCCACATGGAAAGTAAGGACTGCCACACAACCACACCTTTCCAAGGAGTAAGCATGGCTGGCTCCAGCTCCTGCTCCTGCTCCTGGAGACAGCAAGTGAGCTGATAATGTTCTGTACAAACCACTTCATCTCCGCTCTGAGGGGCAAGTTAAGAGTTGTATTCACTTTCAAAGGCCTGCTAAGTAAACTAATAAGGTCCCTGACTAGACCTTGTAGTCCACCTGGCTCCAAGTTCAGCCCTGCCCTTTTCTTACTTGATTATCTACACCGCACTCAAACACTAGCTAGCTAGCTGCCTCTTTCTAAAAAAAAAAAAA
>NW_022196905.1:242527096-242540806 GCF_008632895.1 Mastomys coucha
TTTCTAAAAAAAAAAAAAAGATTATATATCTCTCCCACACCTACATTCTCTTTGCTAACAGCAATGGCTGACAGAAGCATTGCACCCTTGACAATATCCCAGATTACTGGATTAAGATTGTTTTAAAATTTAAAGATAGATAACTTGCTCCACTTATTTCTCACTAAAGCCCTTCAAGCCCTTCAAAACTATGCACCAGAAGACCAAGCCTTCCGCACAGAAGAAAGAAAACTTTCCATAATTCTGCAACCTACAAACACGGGGGGTGGGTGTGGGGGGGACGGCTTTATTTAAAGGGTGTCCACACATGGTATTTCTCCCAAGAAAGGTTAATGCATGCACTCAGTTAATAAGCAGAACAGGCCCAATGTTCCCTGAAAGAAAATGCAAGTATGTTGCAGCTCTGTGCAAATGGCTTCTCGGTCTGCTTGAGAAATCTATAAAGTTTTGAGGCCTCGGTGAAAGGCTACCTGTGACAGAGAGTATAGGAGGAATACAAAGGTTTTTCAAAACTGGACCATGCCCAGTCCACCACAAATGTATACTACTGCCCAAACGGACCCGCTACAAAACCTTGAAACCGAAACAGATCCCACAAGCCCCTGAACCAAACACTCTGGGGGGTGGGGGGAAGGACCCCAAGAAATGTGTGCTCTAGAACGCCTAAGTCCAAAAGAAAGTTCCCCTATCTGTCACCTCCCAAGCTGGCCGCCCTCCCAGAGTGACTTAACTCTGGGTACCAATTTGGGCAGTCCCAAGAAGCCACCACCAGTGCTGAGTCGAGGACTGCAGGATGCTAAGGAGGAAGCTAACGTCCACAGTAAAGACTGGAGGCTTTGTGGGTAGATCTGGACTCCCCCACTGCATCTGGGCTACATGCCTCCATTCAACAAATATTTATTGAGCGTCCACCATCTGCTGGGCACCCTGCTAGGCGCCAGGGAGGAAACCATGCCATAGCCCCCGGCCTCTGTTAGCAGGGAACTGTCTGGGGGTTAACGCGAACCGGAAAACCTGCTACAAGTTGCTAAGCATAGTAGTAACCAGGGGATGGCACGGCCCTCGCAACCGGCTCTGCGCACCAACCTCGTCGATGAAGCAGGGAGGGCACAGGTAGGCCCCGGAGCAGGTGTGCAGGGACCAGGCACCCATGAGGCTTCGGAGCTGCAGAGGGCAGACTCCGGCCGAGGGCGCGGTCCCCAGAGGAGCAGAGATCACAGCCCAAGAACCTCGGAGTACGGGGTGCGTGGAATGGGAACCGCGCAGCCCAGACCCGATTCTGGTCCGCCGGGCCTTCCCCCGCGGCCGGGTGCGGGTAAAGAAGGCGCGGGCTAGGCCGCCGACCCGCCCGCTCGTACCTGGAGCCCCGCCCGGCACCTACCACTTGGGCGACCTTGAGGCGGCCGAGCGCGCCGCGCAGGTAGTCGGGGTCGCAGCGCAGGCCGGCCAGCCCGCGGCGCTGGCTCACCGGCTCGGTGGTGGGTTGGTACGGGCTGCTGGCGCCCGAGATCATGGAGGTGCTCGAGGCCTCGCCCTCGAAGCCGTCCAGCTCCTCGCCGCCCCGCATGCTGCCGCCCCGCGCGGCCGGTTCCCCCGGCGCCTGGAGCGGGCAGGCTCAGAGCGGCCGCCGCATCGCCGTCGCCAGACCACCCCGCCGCCGCCTCTGCGCCCGCCGCCCGCTGCGGCCGCGGCTCGGTCCGCTGGGGCTCGGCTCCCGCCGCCTCGGCAGCGGAAAGGGAGGGAGGCGGGAGCGGGCGCCGAGGGAAGGAGGCGGGAGCCGCGCGCCGGCCCGGAGGGGGCGGAGACTGCGGCCGGCGCGGGGAGGGGCGGGGCGCTGAGGGCTGGGGGCGGGGGGTCGTCGGGGAGAGGAGGGGCGTTGCGGGTTGGGGCGGAGCCGGTGAAGAGCCTTAGCCACGCCCCCACCACGCCCTCACCTGCTGGACCCAGTGGGCCCCGGCCAAAAGAGGAAAAATGGGTGGGGAGGATGGAGATTGACCAAACAGTCACACAGTTGCTTTCTCTGCCCACAGCCTCAGAGCCTGCTTTAGAGAAAGTGGGATCATCCGCAGGTATTCTTGGGGACTTCTCCATGAAAACTATGCTTGGGGCTGAAGGGATGGTTAAGAGGTTAAGAGCGTTCCTGTGGCTTCAGACTGTCCGACACCCTCTTCTAGACTTGGCAAGCACCTGCATTCACGTGCACATTCATCCTCTCTCTCTCTCTCTCTCTCTCTCACACACACACACACACACACACACACACACACACACACACACAAGTCTTAAAAACAGAGATAGGCTACGCTGGATGGCAAGATGGTACAATGTGTAAAGGTATTATGCCACCAAACTTAATGACCTGAGTTTGATCCCAAGGACCCACATGGTGCAGAAAAAAAAAAAACCTAGTCCCTCAATATGTAATTAAATGTAAATATAATAAAGATCAGCTGCGTCTCTGCCCAGAATCAGGCACAGTGCCTGTTCCAAGCTGGACCTGACTGCAGCTGTGTGACACAGCAGGATTTAAGTGTGTGTGTTCCCAAGCTGGACACCCTGAGACAACCCTATTTTGTGCCAAAGGTACAGCCTGTGAGGGGTGGGGGAGGCTAATGGAGCCTGCAGAATCCACACAACCCCAGTGTCAATTTGGGATCCAGCATGCTGTCATAGGAGGCATATGAGCACACAGTAGGTCCTTGGCAACTAATATCAGTTCCCTATCCTGGCTGAGAAAAGTTTTGCTGCCTCTAAGCATCAAGCTAGGCGACACACAAATTTTGCCCTGGAGGCATTAATTACAGACCAATTTGTCATTCAAGTGTGAAGACTAATTTTAAGCTTAAGGAAAACACTGACTTTCTAAGAATTGTCACTTTGACACTGAACCTTTCAGCACCCTGAATACAGAGCTTTCTCTGCTCTGGGCTTTGGGGAAGGCACCAGATGAGGTGTTAAAATCATTACTATTTTACACAAGCGGAGACAAAGGGTCCAGAGTGGAAGTGGCTTGTCCAAGGGCACCAAATATTCAGTGAGTAGAACACAGAGTCTATTTCCAAAGCTGAAATAATAACAGCTTTAATACTTACATTATTTGGCTTACTAACTATTTTGGGGGGATACTTACTGTAAGCTAAGCAATATGCTAAGAATTGAGGACAGGAATGTTGAGAAGTCTCAGTGGGTAACAGTGATTACCTTTGTTTAGTTCCTGTGACCCCCGGCTGAAAGGAGAGAGAGCCAATTCTTACAAGCTGTCCTCTGACCTCCAAAAGCATGCACCAGAGTCCTGCCACCCAAGGATAAATGTTAATAGCTTTTTAAAAAACTTGAAGATAAACTCTACTCTCTCTTAAAATCCTCCTGAAATGGCTGCTACAAAGGTCTTTTGATACCACAGAGACAACAAGTAGGAAGGAAGACAGAGTTAACAGAACACTGGATGCTGGAAAGAAATGTGCAGGCAGCAACTGATATGCAACATCTAAGAGAATGGACATCCAAGCTTGCCATGGGAAAGGCTGAAATACAATCCAGATTACACATCAGAACAAAAGGCTCAGGGGCACCTGCAAGGTCTAGAAGCAGGGACGGGTGACAGCAGCCAGGAAACATACAAGATGATCCATTATAAGGTCCCTGCATCCCCTCCCATACCCCAGACCTCAAAACAAGCTGCAGTCTGTGTGTATGTAGGCATATAATTTTTTCAACCTAATTTAATAAGGGTTCAACCTCCCCTCTAGCCCGCCATCCACCAGACATAGTGGGGAAAAAATGTTATTGGGATACGGGGGAAGTAAACCTGTTTAGAAATAGTTCTTTGGGGCGATTCCAGTCTTCATTTTTCTCAGTCCAGACCACTTGCAAACACCAAACACGAATCAGCAGCTGTAGTCCAGTCCACCAGCAGACACCACACACAATCCAGCAAGGGCAGTTCAATCCAGAAAAAATCCTGAGGCTCAACAACCTAACCTACTCCGCAGAAGTATCAAGAAGCTGCAGGGATCTCACGAATTCTTTGGCGAGTTTCTCTCTATGATATCACCACAAGCAAATCTCAACAACATGATGCAAGGCAAACCAATACATGGTGTGTTGTCAGCAAAGATTAGCCAAGCAGAGTTAAGTGAATCAATGCTTTAGCTAGTGCTGACTGTGGAGTGATATTTATATTCTTTCTAAATAATTCCTTTTATGTGTCTGCTATAGCAAAACATCCTTTCACCCATGTGCCCCAGCAAACCATCATTTGACATAGTTGACTTTCCAAGGAACCAGAAGTTTCCACCTCAGTGTGTGTACACACACGTGTATTATCCCTGGGTTTATTGAAAATATTACAGCACAACCAGGCTGCAGGTGGAGGCAAACACCTTTAATTTAATCCCAGCACTTCAGAGGCAGAAGCAGGCATCTCTCTATAAGTTTAAGGCCAGCCTAATCTACAAGGCTCTACAGAGAAACCCTGTCACACACAGAAAGAGAGAAAGAAAGGAAGAAAGAAAGAAAGAAAGAAAGAAGGAAGGAAGGAAGGAAGGGAAAAAAGAAAAGAAAAGGAAAGGGAAAAAAAGAGAAAAATGTAAAGAAGAAAAAAAAAGAAGAAAATGTTACAGCACAACAAAGATTCAAATACTCCATGGTACTTTCAAATTCATCCCCACTGCAAGCTGAATGCCCTGCAGGCTGGAGGGACTGCCAAAATCCAGAAGCTATTGCTTTCCCCTAAAGTCAGGGTCTCCCTCCAGGATGCTGAACTGAAGCCTCTGTTCTCTTCCACTCCTATAGCATGATGGAGAAACCTCTCACAGAACACCTCTGAATCTGCTTAAGTGTGGCCCAGCTGCTTGTACAGCTTCTCTCAGGAAATAGTGGCGACCTGTGCGTGCACAGACACTTGGTGTGGAAGTCACCGCTGGCGTGTGGAGCATTTCTCAATAAGCTCCACCACTTTGTTCACAACTTTCGTATAAATGTAACCTCTGATGGTGGGGTCCAGGTAAAAGAAGTTTAAGAAGAGGTTTAAGAGGGCCTCTCCGCCAGGCGGTGGTGGCGGACGCCTTTAATCCCACTTTAATCACTTGGGAGGCAGAGGCAGGTGGATTTCTGAGTTCAAGACCAGATTGGTCTACAGAGTTCCAGGACAGCCAGGGCTACCCAGAGAAAACAAACAAACAAACAAACAAAAACAAGTGGGCCTCTCAAGGTCTGGAGAGATGGCTCAGTGGTTAAGAGCACCGACTACTCTTCCAGAGGTCCTGAGTTCAATCCCCAGCAACCAAGTACTTTTTTTTTTTTTCCCGAGACAGGGTTTCTCTGTGTAGCCCTGGCTGTCCTGGAACTCACTCTGTAGACCAGGCTGGCCTTGAACCCAGAGATCTGCCTGCCTCTATCTCCCAAGTGCTGGGATTAAAGGCGTGTGCCACCACCGCCCAGCTGACAATGTACTCTTATACATTAACTAACTAGAGTTTTTAAGAGACTAGCTAGAGTCTCTTAAAAATATAAAATAAACAAATAAACCATCCATTTGTTTGGGAGACATGTGAGAGCTGTGATCTTCACCTTGTACCTTGAGTGAAGCAAGTTTTTTTCATGGTTTGCTGATGGGAACACCAGCCTGGCTGAATGGCTTCTATCAAGTCTCCTGTCTGCACCTCACATTTCCAGTAGAAGGCATTAGGGGCATACTAGGATTGCAGACACTTGTGCTACTGGTATGTCTGACTTGTATGTGGATTCTGGGGATCTAAGCTCAAACTCAGACTAGTATGACAAGCTATGAGCTACCTCCGGCATTGGGGGTAGGCATCTCTTACACAGAGATAACCAAGCACAGTAAAGGGCAAGGCAGGCTACCTTACTGAAAATTGGGATGGATTAAGTGGAAGTTTGTTTATTTAATGTAGAGAGTCCCAGGCATCTTTTCCAAGATTGTAAAAGCCAACAAACAGCTCAGCTCTGCTGTGGGCAACTTAGGTGGCCAGGATGAAAGACCTAAAGAGGCTGGCAGTGAAGGTTCCTCTAGGGGCGGCTGGCCGGTTCTCCCTAGCACTGAGTCAACAGCTGAGAAATATTACCTAAGCTACAGACCTTCAAATAAGAGCTAGAGGCCAATCAGCTTTGAAATAGCTCAAGGCTATTGAACATTTAAGGAACACAGATCATGAAGCAGAAGTCGAAACAAGGAACATCACCTGGGAGGAAATAAACAAAAAGACATATAAAGTATGTCATGACATGCTTACATTTGTGTTTGGACTAAGCAATGAACTGACTGATGTCTGCAAAATAACTGATGTCTGCACATATTGCTGGCAGGAATAGAAAATGGCACAGCCCCCGTAGTGAACAGATTAGTAATTCTCCCAACCATCACATAGAATTTCCACAGAGGAGATGGGGGCATGCTTGGAGGCCCAGCTATTTGGGAAGTTGAGACATAAAGATCTCTTGAGACCATGAATTCAAGACAAGCCTGGGAAAGCAGTGAGACCTTGTTTCAAAAACAAACAAAAAGGGCAGGAGAGACATTGCAGCAGCTGAGTAGGTTCCAGGGGATCTGGTGCCCTCTTCTGGACTCCATGGGGCACTGCACTCATGTGCACAAACCCACATATATTCATAACCCGACCCTGCCTCCCACTCCCATAAAACAGGGGCTGGAGAAATGGCTCCATAGTTAAGAACAAATATTGTTCTTCCAGAGGACCTAAGCACCCACAGAATGTCTCCCAAACATCTGTGACTCCAGCTCCAGAGAATCTGATGCCCTCTCTGATCTCTGCAGCCCTCAGGGGGTGTACATGGTGTACACACATGCACGTGGGCAAACACTCATACACATAAACAATTCAAATAAATCTAAAAAACTAAAAACACCCTAGTGTGGTGGCACATGCCTTTAATCCCAGCACTTAGGAAACAGAGGCATATGGGTTTTTGAGCTAGAGCCTAGCCTGGTCTACAAAGCCAGTTCCAGAACAGCCAGGGCTATGCAGAGAGACACTGCCTTAAAACAAAAATAAATAAACAAACAAATAATCTGCCCCCGAAATGAAAATGGAGGGGTCCTCCCATAAAAGCACCTGCCACCTAGCCTAACAAACTGAGTTTGATCTCAGAGTCCCACGTGGTAAAAGGAGAGAAAAACTCCTGAAGGTTGTCCACTGGCCTCCATACATGTGTCGTGGCATGTGCATACATACACAGCACCGTCATCATCAACAATAACAACTTACACACATACACATGCACATTGTGTAGCAGTTCCACTCTTGGGTATATACCAGAAGCAATCAACATCAGGTGCTTCATGAAGCAAAACTTACAGTGTCCATGGCAACACTGTCTGGAGGAGCAGAAGGTGGACACAACCCAAATGCCCATTAGCAGATATTAGATGAACACAGTATGGCATAGCTCCATGATGAAGAACTGGACATTAAAAAGCCAGGCGTGGTAGTGCACATCTTTAATCCCAGGGGCGGTGGGCGGGTGGGGTGGGGAGAGGAAGGAGGATGGCTGAGTTCGAGCCCAGCCTGATTTACATAGTTAATTCCAGGAAAGCTAGGAACATTTAGGGAGACTCTGTTTCCCACTAATACAAAACCAGAATGAATGAGAAGAGGCACTGGCACGTGGGCACATGCTAACAAGTGGATGGACTCTGTAAACATGCTTAGTGAGAGTAGCTGGACACAAAAGACCACATGCTACATTACCTTATTTGTAGGAAATATTCAGAATAGGCAAATCCCTAGGAAGAAGAAGCACATCAATACTTGCAAGAGACTACATGATGGGCAGCGGGGAATAATGACTTATTAAGTATTGACCTTCCAGTTGAATGATGAGAAAGTTCTAGAACGAGATAATGGTCAGGTGGTCATGTACATTGTTGATGTACTTACTTGATGTCATTGAATGGCACACTTCAAAGGGGTAAGATACAAACAAACAAAACAAAACAAAAACAAAAAACAAGCAAGCAAACAAAACCAGAAGAGTGGGCATGATGATGACCACCTTTAATCCAAGCACTTGGGAGGCAGGGGGTTGGGGGTTGAGGGAGTGGGAGGGAAGTGGTGGTGGAAAAGAGAGGGGATTGAGTATAGAACTGAAGGGGAAGACAGACAGATGAGGCTGGAAGCCGAACATCGGCGCGGACTTTGTGAGGCACTTCAGAGGGTGGGTTCCAAGCGGAAGAGTGTTTGGCACTAGAGCAGCCCAGTGGCCTGTCTCTTGGGACCCTCTCTGGCTCCCATGCATGAGATGGATGGAGCAGAGGCAAGATTGGAGGCTTCTCTCCAGTACTTATTAACTGTTCTCCATTCCTGGACACTTGCCTACGTTTATTTTTAGTTCCAGAGACAGACTCAAATTTTTCTCTTCTGATTTTTAACAGAAGTTCATAGACTTCTGAGGGGTATTGTTGGGAATCCCACACGGATCCTTAAATAGTAGTCAAAACCTGGTATTACGATCCTTTCTTCAGTGGTGGACTGTAATACATCAGGAGTCCCTAGCAGTAGCTGTGACTCTGTGTGTGTCGGCTAGTGCTAGAGGCAAGATGAAGTTAGGAACGATGGGGAGGCAGGCAGCACTTGGAGAAGTCCCTGTTGCTGGGATTGATCCACAAGTCCAGGGCTGACTCAGCATAAGCAGATTCCGACAAGGCTGATGAAGAAGCCAGATACTACTCTATTCCAAGCTGCCAGAGGGAGGGGAGATCCGGTCAGAAAACAGGCTCCTACCTTATTCTCAGTGGATCCAGGATGAACTGCTCAGAATAGCCAAGATGGAATCCCCAGAGGTTTAAGAACTCACACCTACAGACATGCTTGGGCCTCCCAAGTACCAGGGGCCAAGTGGTACTCTCTGTCCAGGCAGTGACAGCCTGACAAGCTCTTGGCTGGTCCCCTTTTCCTCTCCACTCAGCTGATGGCAGGCCTTGCTCACCCTGTAGCATCCTTACTAAACAGCAGATCCAGGAGAACTGAATCAAGTTTGGCACTTCTTTTTTTTTTTTTTTTGCTTTATGGAAAATTTATTGCAGCTCTCAAAACACGCATTACTTTTTCTTTTCAACGTCTTGCTCTGCAGCTTCCTTGGCCCTTTTTGCTCGGATGCCAAAGAGCCGGGCATTGGCACGGGCCATTCGGAGACTGGCAAAGGCCTTGAAGTTCTTCTCTTCCTCTGTGATGACTCTGGCCTTCTCCTTTTTGTACACATTCCGGATGGGCATCACAGGTCCTGTCAGCTGGGTGGCTAATTTAAGTTCTTCAGCAGAACTGTCTCCCTTCTTTGGAGCAGAAGGCTTCCTGGGGAATAGTATGAGCTTGGAGCGGTACTCCTTCAGGCGCTGCACGTTGGCCTGCAGTGACTCAGTAGATTTGTTTCTCCTCCTTGGGTCCACAGAGATGCCGATGGTGCGGTGCGAGCCATTTTCTTGTGGATACCAGCCACCCTGAGTTCCTCCAGGCTGAAGCCCCTGCCAGCCCGGACCTTGGTGTGGTATCTAACTGTAGGGCACCTCACGATGGGCCTGATGGGGCCACACGCGGGACGAGGGGCAATGCGGCGCGCTTTCGCCTGCCGGGCCTTTCGTCGGCGGATCTTGCGTGCCGGCTGGTTGAACCACGTGTCCACTCGCTGCTGCCAATCCTTGTGGAAGTGGGGCTTCAGGATCATGCCATTCCGGCTGGGTGCCATGGCTGCCTCCTATACAGGAGAACGGCCGAGCGGAAAGCAAGTTTGGCACTTCTTAAGTCCCTCAGCTTCTTGTTTAGGTCTGGACATGGCTCCTTTCAAAAGCAGGTACCTCCAAATCTGGGAATTTGGAATTCCTCACCCGTCTCCCCATCCCCACCACACACCTTTCCTGAGCATCAGAATTCATAGCTTTCTCTGCTTCAAAGCACCAAGCCTACAAATTTAGATTCCAAATTCCACAAAACAAACTCCTTGCCCAGATTCTGAGCCCCATGTATCCTGTCCTTGGGGAAGTGCCTGACCATGGTGAGGTGAGAGGCTTCCACTTCATTCCCTATCCAGGCCATGCCCTGCCACATCCTTGTGAGTGTTGGAAACAGGAGAGGTGCTTCTATGGCTTTAATGAGCTAGCTGGTCTCACCTACCATGTGTAACATATATTCTCTGTAACTAGCAGGAGCTCCCAGAGACTTCAGGTTCTGAAGAAAAATGCAGACTGTTGGCAAGTAGGTTTTAAGCATTAAGTATCAGATGAGAAGACTAAGATTATCACTAAAGGACCTAGAGAGACCGACTCAGAGGACTCAGGTTCAGTTCCCAGCACCCACACGGCAGCTAACAACTGTCTGTAACTCCAATTCCAGGAGATCCAATACCCATACACATGCAGGCTGACAAAATATAAAGTAAAAGATAAATCTTTTTTTTTATCTTTTAAAGATGATCATTAAGGCTATTGCGGTGAAGCACAGCTATAATTCTCGTACTTATGAGGCTAAGGCAGGGGGATCACTGTGCGTTTGAGACCAGCCTACAACATATAACAAGATTCTTTCTCAGAAAAAGAAGAAGGTTAGGTCTGGAAAGATCGCTCATTGGCTAAGAGTATACACTGTGGTTTCCTCGACCCCTCTGGCTCCTATCATCTTTCCTCCTTGTCTTCCATGGAATTCTCTAAGCTCCACCTAGTGTTTGCCTGTGGGTTTCTGCATCAGTTTCCATCGGTTGCTAGGTGAAGCTTCTGATGGGTGGTTTGGTGGTGCCTAGTCTTAATTGCAACTTGATATGCCATGTTTGGTTGACATCCCTGCCCATTTCCTTCAGGGAAATGGAGGAAGAGTGGATCTGGGGTGAGTTGGGGGAGGGGGGACCTGGGAGAAGAGGAGGGAGGGAAACTGCAGTCAGGATGTAATATGAGGGAAGGAAAAAGGAAAAAAAAAAGAGTACATACTGCTCTTGCAGAAGACTCAAGCTCAATTCTTACTGCCCTTGTCAGGTGGCTCACAACCATCTGTAACTCCAGCTCCAAGGGGACCCAAGTATACTTGTTCTCAAGTGCACATACTCCCACATAGACACACATATACATATAATTTTTTTAAAAAAGACTTGAAAAAAATCCATTCATTAGTAAACTTTTCTGGGGCGCAGGCCTGTAGTCTTCTTTGGAGGTTGAGACAATAAGATGGCACACTTGAAGCACGCCTAGGCTATAGAATGAGTTCGAAGCCAGTCAGGGTAACTGAAGTCTTGTCTCAAAATGAAAAATGGAGGGAGCTGAAGATGTGTCTCAGTGGTAGAATGTTTGCAGAGTATGCACAAAGCTCCAGGTTAGATTCTCAACATCGGAAGAAAAAAAATCCCAAAACACAATTATCAACATCAAGCATGAACCAGGCGGATGAGAAAGTTTATATTTGATGTTTGAAGACTGACTACTTCATTTGAAGTGATTCTGCTTTCCAAAGGCCTTTCAGAGGAGGAGGCTACCAGTACATCCTTGTATCCGAAAGACTCCAGTCTCCTCTGTGGCAACATCACATTCCTCCAGCAACATTCCCACGTGACTTGAGGAGGGGCCGGGGTCTGGAGAATTCCAGGCAGGAGTGGTTGGTTTTAAGAGTTAGAGCTAACTGCTGTTTCGGTTAAAAAAAAAAAAAAAAAAAATGTCCCTTTGGCCAGAAAAATGCTTTCCGAAGCTTCTCTAAAAATAGTGCTTGCTGGGATTTTCCAGTTCGACATTCCTTCTGTGACCAAGGACAACTCAAACTAACCCATCCTGAACCCCTCATCAGTTTCCAGTGACATCCCACCACTGGAAGAGCCCCCCTTTTTGTGTCCCCAGGTGCCTCTATACCCCGCTGGCATTTGATGCTGCTGGGGGAATTCTGGTTGTCTTCCTCCTCCTCCTCCTCCTCCTTCTGGGCAAAGGCTAGAAATGTGGCCACAAGGAAAAAGTGCAAAACTGACTTTGTTTATCCCCAAGATTGGTGTCCTGCTGGGCCAAATGGTGACTAATCTAGCCATGGGAACCTCAGGAAGCCATTGAGGTAACCAGCAGGAGACACCCACAGTGGAGCCTGTGCTGATGGCCCACCCCAAGTGCCAGGCTATGGATTGGGACCAAGCTATGCATGCTCTTGCATGAGAACCAGGTAATCTTAGTGATCTTGCTCAGCATCCAATCCTGTGGCTAATGCTGGGGCTCCCCATGTTCTGGAACAAGGAGGCCTGCCCAGGAAGAATGAAATATACAGACTCAAACTGCCATGTTCACTTGACTAATTCTAGGGGCAGATTCTCAGCAAGTCCACATCCCTGGATCATAGGATGCTGGGGACCAAGGTGGCAAAAGGAAGTAACTGCCCCCAAAATCCGTGGCAATCCAAGGCTGCTACAACTGCACATTTACAGTGGGAAAACTTGGAATTTCCTTCCTTCCATTTCTTCTTCTCCCCTCCTCCTCCCTCCATATGCCTTCTTTCTCCTTCCTTCCTCCCTTTCCTCCTGTGTTGGGAACTGAACCCAGGACCTTGTATATGGTGAGGCAGCTGCCTTGCTTGGTACATATAGCCTCTGCTGCCCCTTCCTGGCCCTTTCAGTGTAGGATGCTAAGGTAGTTCCACACATTTATGCCTAATTGCCTTCCTGCCTGAGTTCACACTGGATGGCCTCGTTCCCATCCAGCACCACAGGGTTCACTGTAGTTTGCCCTCTTTTGATTATTCATCCCAGCCTTCTCCCTCCTCTGGCCCTGAAAGAGAGATGCCTGATCATTCTCCATGAATTTGCTGGCCCACTGTATCTATATAGCACGCTCTCCCATCCTCACCACTGCACCTCATCTTTATATGGGTATTCGCCATGTGGCTGGCTCACCTCTCTCTGGTTCACACACACCCATACCTGGCTGCAATACATCCATTGCACACCCTGACATAAGCAACCTAAGGGAGAGAGGGTTTGTTTCAACTTACAGTGCAAGGGAAGATAGTCCATTGTGGCAAGTTATCCCTAGCAGTGAAGCTGGAGGCCTCTGATCATGCTGCACCCATTCAGGAAGCAGAGAAAAGTGGCTTCGAGCAGTTGGTTGTCTTCCTTTTTTATTTAAAAAAAAAAAATCCTTCTACTATTTTATCATGTGTGCAGGTGTTTTGGTTTCATGTATGTAAGCACACTACATGCATACCTTATGCCCACAGAAACCAGAAGGTGTTGGATCCCCTGGAACTAGAGTTGCAGATGGTTGTGAGCTGCCATGTGGGTTCTGGGAACCGAACCTGGTCCTCTAGAGATGCAGCCATGCAGCCAGTATCTCTCCACCCACACTCCCCTCCCGCCTCCCCTTAGTTTTTTTATTTTTATTTTTTTTATTTTTTATTTTTTTGAGACAGGGTTTCTCTGTATAGCCCTGGCTGTCCTGGAACTCACTCTGTAGACCAGGTTGGCCTCGAACTCAGAAATCCGCCTGCCTCTGCCTCCCAAGTGCTGGGATTAAAGGCGTCGGCCACCATTGCCCGGCCCCTTAGTTTTCTTTATGACTGGGTCTCTCTCTCACTACGCAGTCCTGGTTAGCCTGAGACTAATACTGCAGACCAGGTGCCGCAGACCGGGATTTCTTGCGGGGGTCCCTTGCGGGACGAGGGGTTCTGGCCAGGTGGGCACGGGATTCGGCTTTTGACAAACAGACTAGACACGAGTAGTGTAAGG
>NW_022196905.1:242541294-242556583 GCF_008632895.1 Mastomys coucha
CTTAGAGTGAGAGAAACCTTTCAATTACTCTCTAGTACTTAAAACATTAAACAAGGATAGTTGGAAACCTTGTGTCGGCCAAGAGACAATGCCCAGTCTTAACCATTTACAAATCATTACTTGGGGTAGCTTTATGCCTAATTATGAGGCCTTGTTGATGATTGGAGAGACTAATCTGAAACACGTCTGAGTTAGGGGAATACCAGTGACTAGTCTGAAATCCAGGAGGCACAGAACTCCTTTTGGATTCTTATTGCCTCTTATCCTTTATCAGGATTTTATCCCCGATATTATGGATGTGACTGGAGTGTGCGTAGCAACCAGGCTGACCTCAAATTCTGAGATTTCCATGCCTCTGCCTCCTGAGTTTTGTTAAAAGCATAAGCCAGTATACCTGGCAGCTTCCTTTTTTATGCAAACCAGTTCTCCAGCCCAGGGAATTTGTAATGCACACTTTCAGGATAGGCTGTCCCTTCTCATCTCAATTAACCTAACAGAGATAATCCTTTACTGTGGTGCCCAAGGCTTGTCTCCTTAGTAATATGAGATCCATCTAATTGACCGTACTCACACATCATCACAGCCTGAGTCAGGTCAACTCTATGGCTTTGTACTTCTCCACTCGCTTCAGCTCTCAAGTCTTGCAGGAGGGTGCTTTTTTTTTCTAAGGCAATGGCTAATCCTCCAAGCAGCCCATTCCACTCCCAAACACAGGAAATGGATTTTCACTTGCTGAAGTTCCAAACACCTGCTCCAGGGCTCCACAGCTCCCCATCACACCCACAGGCAGCCATCTCCCTCCCATGCACTACCCACCGAAAGGCCTTAGGACCGAATTGTTGGGGAGTGGGGGGAAGGGGCCTATAAAGATTCTACTTTTCTAGTGTGGAGTTAAGAGGAATTATGGAGTTTTCCTGTAGCATCGGGGAGACCCTGGCCCTGTCTGGACCGCCATGTTCGTTCAACTTTCCATTACTAGCATCTTAAGTATCAGCATCCCGTGTCCATGGGTCCTTGGAGAGTGACCTTGCTACCCAGAGAAGCAGGAAGGAGGCACAGGGCTACATATAAATCCCCAGATCCAGATGCCCACGCATGCAGATGGCAGAGAGCTGCCTTGCCCATGAAAGCAGGCAGTTGCCCAGGTGATGGAATTTATGATTCGCGGAGAGCTTGTCTGCCCTAAAATAGCTATCTTGCTCAGTCTGAACTAGCAATTTCTTTCTTCAGTTTTAAGGCCTGGTATTTGGCATTGTCATCCTGGGGTAGAAAGCATGCAGCCGAGGGAGGAGGCCTTATCAGAGAGACATTGGGATGTTCCCAGTTCTGCTCCTGTGTGATCTTGGCGGTAACTTCCTCCCTGGGCCTTTGTCACCATCTCTTTCAAATGTTCTAACCTCTGCCCTTGACACACAATTTAGGACACTGTGCATTGCTAGGCCCAGGTCTCACAGTACTTAGGGTCTCCCTGAGAGGAAGGTGAGATTCTCTCTTCTTTGGAGAATGACATGGAGACTCGGGGAAGCCAAGGGACTTCTTCCTCCTGACCACTCAACTGTCAACTTCTGGGATCAGGACTCACCCTCAAGTCTGGGTCTGCAGCTGAGGCAGCCCAGGTGTCAAGGCTGCAGCTGTGGGCTAGTTTCCCTTTTCTGCAGCTGTCCCAGTCTGGCTGAAACCCATTAGGGTTCCGAGCAGAGCAGCTGAATGGAGACAGTGTTGGGTGAGGAGGCCTGCTGCCACCCGCAGGGAAATGTTTACTTCACTTTCCTCGTGCCTAGGTCCGACCTACTGGTGGGCACTGGTGAGTTCAGCCGCTCTTGTGGCCAAAATTCAAGGCTGTCCTAACTATTGCACATGAAAAGGAAAGAGGACAGGGGAAAAAAAAAAAAGCCATGGAGTCAAAGAAGGTGCTATCAACACAATCCAAATTTGAAACTTGAGTGGACCACAGACCTAGCTGGAAGCCGTGGCACGCTCTGCAGGCAAATGTTCTTGGAGCGCATTTAGCAGAACCCGGAGGATGAGAGGGAAACACTACACTTGGGCTGTTCATGAACAGTTCATGCTACCCCAGTCACTCACAAGGCAAATCTAAACAAAAGTCTGTTTAATGCAGTGAATGCAAAGTCCTCCAACCCTGCTTGATGCTCTCCAGAAGGGCGGGCTTGAGTCATGCAAGCAGGAGTAGCAGGCAGTTAGGATTGTAGGATTTTATTCCTGGGCTGTCTTGAGTTGTTGCACAGCAAACCAAACTTCAGGGTTGTTCATCCCCCTTGAGACTGCTGGGAAAGAGAGGTTCTCTTGGGACACAAAACCAGCTTTTAAAATACCTTCACAACATGCACACATTTGCTGTGTTCATCCTGTGTTCAGGATGGCAGTTATTTATTTGTAGTTATTTCTCATTTCCTATAAACACCCAAGGGTTAAAATTTCAGGCCAGTGTTTGTCAGATGAGTCTGAATAGGTCAGGAATCGGTTCACAATAAAATTGTGCCAAGTACTTAAAATATCAAGGACGTAGTAACATGACACAGGCTGCTGACAGATGCTCAGAGGCACCCCCACTCTCTTAACATAAATTACCGTCTTAAAAAGGAACGGAATTTTAAATTGTTGAATCCTTCCCAAAACAAAGGTCTAAACGTGTTTGCCTTTCTAAAACCCTAGCCTTTTAGGAATGGGAATTCCATTCTATACATGAAATGGGTTCTATGAGATGTCACAGGAAAAAAGCTAGGCAAGCTTTCACCATTATTATATCCCTAATGATTCTCATATTTTTTCCATTATTCACTTTGCATCCCAATTTGTAACCCCCCTTGCTGTACCCCCTCTCCCACATAGCCCTTCTCCCCACCCTTCATCCCCTTCTCCTCTGAGAAGGGGGAGGCGCCCCCCAGGTAACAACCCATCCTGGCACCTCAAGTCACTGCAGGACTAGGCACATCCTCTCCCAAGGAGGCCAGACAAGACAGCCTAGTTAGCGGAACAGGATCCGTAGATAGATAACTGTCAGGGTAAGCCCCTGCTCCAGTTGTTGGGGGACCCACATGAAGACCAAGCTGCAAATCTGCTACATATGAGTGGATTTATTTTGTGTGTTTTGTTTGCATATATGTAGGCACACTATGTGTGCCTGGTGCCTTCTTAGCTGTGTGCAGTTCTTTGTATGTGGTGTCTTGTTATCTCTGTCATAGTCAGTCCCACCCTACCCCCACCCTATGAACTTTGGCTTGTTTATCATTATTGTCCTTGTTCAGCTCATGATTGGACAGTCCTGTTGGTGAGACTTTGTGGAAGTTCCTGACATTATCAGGGGACACAATTTCACAGCAAATTCTGATCCTCTGGCTTTTACAATCTTTCTGCTGCCTTTTCTGAAATGTCCCCTGAGCCTCAGATGTGGAAGTTGTGTCCATTGGGATTGGCCTCCATAACCACATTCTGATTGGCTCTGGTTGTCTGTCATGGTCTGTATCTGCTACAAAGACAAGTTTCCCTGATGAGGAGTGCCATTTGGGTTTATAATCCACGGTCTCGGTTGCTTAGGCTGGGCCTGGAGTGATACCTATGTAGTTAAGAGCACTCTCTGCTCTTCTGGAGGGACCAGGATCCTCAGCATCTGGTTCCTGACTGACTGTTAACTCCAGTCCTAGGGGTGTCCAAAGCCCTCTTCTGATTTCTGTGGGCACCATATACATACATGGTGCACATGCACGCAAGCAGGCAAAATAGGCAGGGGCCACCAGTTCAGACACGAAGGAATTTTACAAGGTTGGAAACATTTGGTAGGCCAGGCTACTATCTGAAATATGACTAAGAGGTTAAGGAATGTCTTGTCCCACGTAGCATGTGATTTCCCTCAGCTCTGGGATCCCATTCCTGCAGAACTGGGGCTTTCAAAAACCCTTGCTACTCAGTAAAGCTTCCGTTCTCCCTTCTGACCTTGAGATTCTCACTGGTACCCAGGCCTGACCTCAAACCACCTAGGTGCAGCCATCGTTCCTGGGGTCTGAGCTGTGCCTTCTGAGTTAATGTCTGTCACTCATCCTCCGATTTCTAACCCCGACTCACCAGAAGAGCCAGTCCATCAGGAGAGAGCACTTTCCATCCTCCTGGCTGTCTACAGAGCTTGCAGGGAATAGGGAAGAGCAGGGGAACAGGGAGGGATGCAATCAATGCCAACACCAGCCTTGCTGCCACAGCGGCTGCATCCTGGAGGAATGTGCTGAGACTTCTGGGTAAATGCTGAGGCATATCCCTCCCTCTAACCTCTGTTTCCTTAAACTACAAACCAACACGCCATAAATGGAAGGGATAGGGTTACGGAAGAGGCAGCTGCAACCATGATAATGAGGGGCTTCTAGGATCAGCCCATTGAAACCCTACCATGTCAGGCAGACATGAACTTCCTTTACTCTTCATGACTGGAAAGACATTTCACCCCTTCTTTGTGAAGACAGGGAGACAAGCTACAAAGTATAAGTTTCCCAGTTTGGGTAAAAAACAAAGTACACTATCTCAGTAATACACAAACTGTTTTCACATTTAATAAATGATAAACTGTAGATACCCAAACCTTTTCTGTCTCTTGAGAAGGGGGGTCTCATAACCTGACTGTGAACTCCAAGCATGACTGTAAAGTACTGATGTGTCTCTCTGCATCACAACAGATAGAAGTACAGGTGTGCACCACACCCAGGGACTAAAGGACTCCACTCTATAAATTCAAGCACAAAGGGGCCAGGAGTGGGGAGCTTACGCCACCCAGCTCTTTAACTAGCCTAGATTAATCTATTTTTTTTAAAAGTATGCATTTATTTTATTTATAAGAGCACACTGTTGCTGTCTTCAGTTACACCAAAAGAGGGCATCGGATCCCATTAAAGATGGTTGTGAGCCACCATGTGGTTGCTGGGAATTGAACTCAGGACCTCTCTGGAAGAGCAGCCAGTGTTCTTAAGCACTGAGCCATCTCTCCAGCCCGATTAATCTGTTCAAGGGTCAAATACTCCATCTAAATGTTGTGTCTGTGTAAAGTGCCAGAGGCTGAACCAAGGGCCTTGCACACATTAGGCGAAGCTTCTAGAAGTAAACACCACCAGTAACCCCGACACCAACGTGGAGAAGTGCGCAAGGGTATGGACTGAGAGCAGAGCTGGAGGCTGGGGGATGCGAGGGTGTACGGCACAGTGAAGAATGGATAAAACTGTGGCAGAGCACCATGATTTGTGCCAATAATCCTGGAACTTGGGTGCAGGGGCAGGGAGTCTCAAGGTCAGCCTTGGCTACAGAATGAGAATATATCTTGGAAGGAGAGCGGAAGTTTGAGTCTCTATGAAAGAGTAGGTGTGGTTTAATACATTTCTTTTCAACTTAGGTTTGTGATTTTCCTTTTTGTTTTTCTTTTTTTTGTTTTTGTTTTTGTTTTTTTGTTTTTTGTTTTTTGAGACAGGGTTTCTCTGTGTAGCCCTGGCTGTCCTGGAACTCACTTTGTAGACCAGGCTGTCCTGGAACTCAGAGGCCTGCTTCTGCCTCCCAAGTGCTAGGATTAAAGGCGTGCACCATCACTGCTTGGCAAGGTTTATAATTTTTCAAACAAAAACTTGAGGAGCAAAGTTGGTAAGAACTCAATAATCAGAAATAATCAGAGCTGGGGGCAGAAGGACAGTTTAGGCTAACAAGGTTCATGACATCTCAAAACAAAGGGTGGCAGGGGAATGTCTCCATTACAACCCCACTAGGTTCTTGTTTTTCCTTAGTAAATCTGTTCAGTGTGCTCAAAAACAAAATTCCACAATTCATCTATTTCAATAGAGAACCCAATTTTCTTTTTAAGTGTTTATTCACTCATTTATGTTTTTTTCTTGTTTTTGTTTTGTTTGTTTGTTCATTTTTGAGACAAGGTTTCTCTGTGCAGCCCTGGCTGTTCTGAAACTGACTCTGCAGACCAGGCTGGCCTCGAACTCAGAGATCTGCCTGCCTCTGCCTCCTGAGTTCAGGGATTAAAGGAGTGCATCACCACTACCAGGCCTAATGTTTATTTTTAATTATGTGTTGTACATGGCTATGTCAATGTGGGTGCAGGTATCCCTGGAGGCCAGAAGTGGGGGTGTCTGACTTCCCTGGAGCTGAAGTCGTGAAGCTGTGAGCCCAATATGGATGTTGGGAATCAAATTCCAATTCTCTCCAAGTCAGTGTAAGTTCCCCCCTCATCCCCCCAGACACGGAAATCCACCTGCCTCTGCCTCCCAAGTGCTGGGATTAAAGGCGTGTGCCACTACCGCCCGGCTCAGTGTAAGTTCTTAACAGATGAGCTGCTGCTCCAGCCCAAACCCAATTTCCTTAGACTCTGCTGTGTCCTGCTTATTGGAGCAGAAGTGGAAGTGCTCATGGGACTACTCATCTCATCAAGATCAACAACAAAAAGTAACTAGAGGCTGGAGAAAGCTCAGCAGTTCTTGCAGAGAACCAGGGTTTGGTTCACACTGTATGGTGGCTCGGAACTGCCTGTAACTCCAATTTTAAGGAATCCAATATTCTTTTTCTGGCTTCTGAGGGTACCAGGACACAGGTGGTACACATATACATACAAGCAGCGCATGCACACACACTTACACATGCCAAAAAACAAACAAAAAATCTTAAAAAAAAAAAAGTAGGATGGTGAGATACATCTTCAAACCCATCGCTCAGGAGGGGAGGCAAGCAATCTTCCTGAGCTCCAGGCCAACCAGGGTTACAGACTGAGACCACCTCACAGAAGAGCAAGCAATGGGGACATGCAGTTAAGAGCACTTTGTGTAGGCCAGGCAGTGGTGGAGCACGCCTTTAATCCCAGCACTTGGGAGGCAGAGGCAGGCGGATTTCTGAGTCCATAGAGTGAGTTCCAGGACAGCCAAGGCTATATAGAGAAACCCTGTCTCGAAAAACCAAAGAGCACTTACTTTTCTTTCAGAGGACCCAGGCAAGATTCCCAGTACTAACATGGCATGGAGTTACAACTGTCTGTAACTCCAGTCTTGAGCTCCAACACCCTCTTCTGGCCTCTTCAGGCACATATGGTGCACAGACATACACACAGGCCAAACATCACACACACAAATAAATCTAAAAACCCTGGAGAGGGCTGGAGAGATGGCTCAGTGGTTAAGAGTGCATACTGCTCTTACTGAGGACCTGAGTTCAACTCCCAGAACCTACACCAAGTAGCTCAGAACTACCTGTAACCAGAGACATCTGACAGCTTTGACCTCTGTGGGCACTTGCATTTGTGTGTAATATACATACATATAATTAAAATAATAAAAATAAATCTTAAAAAAAACCCTTAATAAATAAGTGAAAGGCTCATAACATTGCTCTAATGCTTCTCTATGAATCCTCAATACTCCTAAATCAGTCACATGAAACATGACTTAGCACACTTCAGAACATGAAAGCAACACCTGGCTATCCACAAAGCCTCTGCATACTGCCACAGCCACTGAGGCAGAGCTTTAAGATGTTTTTTTATCAAAATTTCTGATTATTGCCTAGGAATGCTATAAATCCAATACTTAGGGAGCAGAGGCAGAGGATTGACGGAAACCTGACGTTAGCCCGGTGCTCAATGGCAAACTCCTTAACAAAAAAAACAAAGAGTAAATAAAAAACACATTTCTGATTTTATTTTATTATTTGAATTTTTCAAGACAGGGTTTTCTCTGTTTGGCCCCAAACTGTTTTGGGATGTGCTCTGTAGACCAGGTTGGCCATGAACTAACAGAGATAGGCCTGCCTCTGCCTCCTAAGTGCTGGGGCTAAAAGTATGCACCACCACTACTGCCTGGTTCTGATGCTTACTTTTTAAAAGTCTTTTTACTCATGTGTATGTGTGTAGGCACCTGTCAAATCTCCTGGAGCTGGAGTCACAAGCAGTTGTGAGCTGTCTGAAGTGAATAATAGGGATCAGATCACCCGGAGGCTGGAGGAGCAGTGAGTACTAACCGCTGAGCCACTTCTTCTGATTATTCAAGTAAGAGAAGTACATATTTAAAATGTGGTCTGTCTTACTGTGTATGTTCTTGTGGTGTTGAGAGGACAAGTTCAAGGAGTACATCCTCCTTCTACCAAGTCAGTCCTGAGTACTGAACTCAGACTGTCAAGCTTCATGGCAGCTTGGTGACACTGAGCCAGCTCACCAGCCCAAGGTGTACACATTCTTAGCTACAATGCCACATACCCACATATGATCAGCAGGTAATGGATAGCTAGTGGGATGCTTTATCTAAAACAAAGTCACCAAAACCTGTTAGCAGTCTGGATTCTCGTTTATTGAAGCCAGTCATTAGACATCTCTTCCCCTAGCACTAGAAAGCAAGGCTCCACATGACTGCATACTGCACCCAGACAGAGCCACACCCTGGACTAAGGCTGGTGGGAGATGTCTGCAGTCCTAGTTTGAAGTTAAAAACACCAATGAACTCAGCAGAGAGACAACAGTGAACTTTCACTTACAGCATCAACATTGTTAAGGTCATGATGTACAGAGCAGTCACTTTCACCTTCATCAAGAAAACAGTCTCTTCAGTTTAAATACTGCCAATTAAAAAAAAAAAAGTAAAACAGAAAAAAAGGTGCAACCGGGCACAGTAGCACACGCCAATCCCAGCACTTGGGAGGCAGAGGCAGGTGGATCTCTGGAGGCCAGCCTGGTCTACAGAGTGAGTTCCAGGTCAGCCAGGGCAATACAAAGAAACCCTCCCTGTTATTTTTTTTTTTAAAGTGCAAATAAAATAATCTAGCAGCATATCTGTTGGATTTTTAGGAAAGACCAATTCACAGCCCTCATCTAAGCTATAATTTTTAGGTTGGGCTTACTTAAAATTATCTATTTAAAAACAAACAGAGGTAATCATTATAATGTGTATAAATAGTCATAAAATTGTCTTTTATAGTCTACCATACAAGTGTATTCTTGCAAATAAATTTAATTTTACTTTAAAAAGTAAAGGCTGTGTATTATCTGGCCTTTGGTTCTAATGCTTGAGACTCCTAAAATAATAAAAATTACTTCATCTCCTCAAATTCCCAAAGAACCCTAAAGCTCCCCAAAGCTGGACGACTTTGGCAACTACTGAGCACACGCTAACATGCATCAGTTTCTTCTGAAACTAGGAGCATCCAAGTGTCACAGGAGTACCAGTGGTCTCCAAACCTCCCACCGCCGGGCCTCGGCACTTCCTTGGCTGCTTACAGCACATCTGACATCAACACAAGAAGTGCCTAGCCGTTCAAGTGATGCACTTCAAGTTTTGTATCAAAATTTAAAAACCACACTATTAGGTACGTGTCTTTGCAAGAATTCCTAGTTTCTGAGGTCACTCATTTTGCCCTGGCTGCTACAGGGATCAGGTGACCCTCCATCATGGTTTCCACTCCAGCCAGCTTACTGTCATTGCCTGGACAACCTGGTCATTTGAAGCCACAATGCATGTTTAAAAAATTAGAAAACAAAACAAAACAAAACCCCAAAATAACAACAACAAAAAAACTGAATTAAAAAAGGAAAAAATATATTTCAATAGTAAAACTGGCACAAGAAACATCTTTTTGTTGTTAGAGAGGCAATTAAGCACTCAGTTTTCTCCTTAACAGTTTTCAGACCTTTAAGAAGCAACTCGACAGTTAAGGAGTCTCGTCATGTAACTAGATGTTAACTTATGCCCAGAACTACATTAGTGGTTAGTCAAATCCGGCATGTATGTAATGACATTAGGAACATTACGCTGAGACACAATAACAAACATTCATATAAAAAAAGTAAACTCCACGGAAGTGAACTGTGGTTTTCCCCTTGGTTCGGATAACAAGTATTTTATACATTAAAGTCATGGTAGTGTTTGCATTTACATGTGCAGTGTCACACAGAAACTCAAAGTGCTATTTCAAATCCACAGAAGTTCTCTTCAGCACGGTGGTGTGACATGACAGTGTTCATGAACATGCCCCTAATGGAAGACACATAAAACCTGCACTTCCGTAAGAGAAGTGCTACATTTTATGAAAAGCGCAAGCCTACCACTTCCATTCTCCAGTAGAGCACCCACTTGTCGGTCTGATAGCAATCACCGACCAGGGAGCTACAGAAAGGACCTTCCTGTCACAGGAAAGCTCACCACAGGCTCCAAGGCAGGACCTGGCACAAGCCAAATAAGCAAAATACAATGACATTAAATACTTCCCTCAAACTTCCTATAGAACATTGCCAATAATCGATCACCCATTTTCTATTAGTTGGCCAGCCTGTAGTAGTTAAAAATAATAATTAAACAAAATAGGAACTATTTAAGACATCTAATTTTGTATCTGCTGACTTTGAACATAACGCACAGCGACTGCCTGCCCCAGGTTACATGTGTGTAGAGCCCAGCATCTCTCCAAAGACAAGGGGCATGGCCTGGGCCAAGCATGTGGGTCCTGGGCAGCTGATGTCCTCACCAGCCCTGAGTCAGCTCACCTTACTCAGCACCGTCCATAAAACACATTTCCCATAACTTAAAGATGCATTACCACAAATCCAGTGCCCATTCTGTTTAGTGTTTAGTTTGGAAATGTTTCTAATTGTTAGGTCTTAACTGATGCTGTTTGGTTTCTACCGAGCATGTACTTACTAATGCCGCTCGCTCGTTTCCTTCCTCCACTTCCCTCAACGTTCGGCTTCCCCACCAGCACTTCTCTCGTCCCTCCTGAACCTTTCTTTCCTGGACTTTCGGCTACTTAACCTGCTTTCCAAGAACAAGTGAATTTGCTAACACGCAACTGGTCAAACTAACCATCCACCTGAACAATGACTTCCTAGTCTCCACTCTGGTAGAAAGTGGGCCTCCTTTCTCCACTCTACAAGCCCAGCTGTGCTTGCTTCCCATAAGAGACTCGCAGCCCAAGAGTCCAAGGAACATCCCTAACAAGGGGCCTGACATGTAACCTTCCTAAATGTGCATTTCACACTTGGACAAGCCAATGAAGTATATGTTTTTTTTTTTTTAAAGTTCATCTCCCCTACCCCCAAAAACTGATAGCATGTGCCGTATCAGAAAAATCCTGGTCTTATCAGATGAATATACATAGTTATTTGGTCATTTGACAGATGCACTTTCAAAGGAGGGTCAGGCTTCATTTTCTGTTGAAGCGTTTGTTACCATGGAGTCTGGCTTTCGAGTCATTCTATCCAGTTCTTCCTGAACATTTGACAACACAGTCTTTTGTCCTTAAAGAAAAGAAATAGAACAAGAGAGAGAGAGAGAGAGAACACAAAATAGCAGTGTGAGAAAATACTTTTGTTTTCTAGGCAGGGTTTCTCTGCATAGCCCTGGCTGTCCTGGAACTTACTCTGTAGACCAGGCTGGTCCCCAAACCCTACAGACTTTTGTCATCACTCCTAGTGACAGTATCTTCAAAATGAGAAAAGCCTTTTCACCAAGGGTAACAAAAACAGACAATCTTGTTACTGCCAGTGTCACGGGTCTAGGCAGCCACCACTTCAGCAGGGGCTGAGGATGCCTCTGTGCCAAACTCAAGGGGTCTTTCTGAGAACCCTCATCCCCCATCCCTAAGTCCTGTGTACCGTTCCACTCTCTCCCTGGAGGTCCCCATGTGAATTTCAAACATGCAGTAAACTATGTTGTTTCCCAGACAGGCACTCAGGTTTGATTTTTAACTACAACACCTCAGACTGACTAATGGGTTGATGATGTAGCTTTGGCAAAGTACTTCCATTAATGTGCAGGGTTTGATCCCCAGAAAACAAAGAGACCCTACCTATAAAGTCATTTAATTTAATTTAAACTGACTCACATGAAAATACCATGATTTATGATGAGAGCAAGGCCAGGCAGTTCATCCTGAGCAATGCAGGTATTCCTATTTCCTGCTGTCAAACACTATCTGGGCCTGGACAATGACCCTTATCTGATAAGGGACAAATACAAGGTCAAAGCTGAGGCCCAGATCAGATTCTTGGGTCTCTAAGAACTCTTAGGTTGCTGGAGGCTCAGATTGCCCTAACGACAACATCTTCTAATATCCTCGTCTACTTTAGAAAAATCAATTAGAGAAAACACTCAACAGCACATACCTAATATAGCCTTTATATGTGGGGTGTTGTGGTGCATACTTACAATCCTAGCAAGAGGATCAAGAGTTAAGGCCAGACAGTGAATGAGGCCAACATAGGTTTGTCTCTAAAACACAAAGGCAAGCCAAAGAAACACTACTGCTTACCTAGCATTCATCAACTCCTAGGTTTAATCCCTGGCCCCACGAAAATGAAATAAATATATTCTAGCTTAAGAAAGGATGTGATTCTCAAGAACTTAACCATTTTTTATTTGAGAAACCTTCAAGACTAGCTTGTCCTACCAGCCTGAACGGAAGGACAGATGGCTGGGCCACGGAGGGATCCTGCAGTAGACCATGCAGGTTCACAGGCTCCAGCTTCCTGCAAGATTAGGGGCTGTGAAGCAAAAAAATCTCTTCCCCTACCCCCAGATTTATTTAATTTATGTACATGAACATTATGCCTACCTGTATGTCTATGCACCAGTTGCATGCCTGGTGCTCAAGGAGGTTAGAGGAGGGTGTCAGATCCCCTGGATCTGGAGTTAAGGGGGGTGGGGAACTACTATGTGGGTGTTGAAACCCTAAGAACAGCTCTCGATCTTAACTACCAGCACAAGGCTTGCTTCTGTTCATAGCTAGCCAGAACGTGAGGTGTACAGCTGGGGAAAGTGATCCCTGGCACCTGCACCCCGTTTGACAGCACTGTTCCCTTAAGGATCTGAAGCTCTGAGGCTCTCCTGTACCTGACTTCTTGGCTGAGCTCTGCACTCCACCAGCACTGGGACTTCCAGGAGAGCCTGTTTTTTTACTCAACAGACTATTGAAGAAGCTGGCCAATACCCCTTCACTTGCTGCATTATCTAAGAAAACACAAAAGAAAAACAACAAAGCATCATTCAAACTGAAACAGAAAAGGTGGCTCTTCAGCTTGAAATTGATCGTCTGTGGCTATCAGCTTCCTAGTGCACTGCTCACACTCACTGTGGTCTCTGTTAGCTGAGGCTAACTGGGCACTGATAAGATTACCAGTGGAAACAAGTCTGCATTTCCCTCACAGAAAAATCTTTTGTTTTTGTCATTTCTGTGTCTTTAGTGCGGTACGTTTCAGTTTTCTAAGCCTGCAAGGCTCACAGCCTGTTACAAAAAGCTCATGTCCAAAGTGGGAGATGCTAAGTGAACATGCAAGAATTTACAGACTTTGGTTCTGATGGTTTAATGCAACCAGGATCTTTGTGTATCAATAAGCAGTGGCTTGGTAAGAATAAAAGAAAAAAAAAAACAGCCAACTCATAAATATTATTATTACAAAGCTAAGAAAAGAAATGACAGATTCAAGATACAGATTCCTAAGCTGTATTCTTTCCTAAGGGCACCTGCAGGAATGTAACTCTTCCTGGAAAACCATCAGCCTAGCTTTCCTGGATTTCTACCCCAGAGCTGCAGCCACTGTTATAATGTGCCCCAT
The DNA here is from genome assembly GCF_008632895.1 of Mastomys coucha. Taxonomy (NCBI): domain Eukaryota; kingdom Metazoa; phylum Chordata; class Mammalia; order Rodentia; family Muridae; genus Mastomys; species Mastomys coucha. The sequence continues at coordinate 242,554,868 of NW_022196905.1, forward strand.
GGGCCTAGGACTAAAATCTTTCCCCAATGATGGCATACATACTTTTGATGTTTGGATCTGGCTTCTTTACTGATGTTCCTGGGGAGGCACTTGGTACACTAGCTGGTCCACCCCGACCCTGCGTCCTTGGAGAGCCAGAGGGTCCTCTGGCTGGGGATTCCTAAGTCCAAAACCAGCCCACGTCACACATAGATATAAAAATAACAAAAAATAAAAAAAAAATCAAAGTCAAGACATTTTCATGTCTGAAGTACAATGTCTGCGGTACAATGGAGGTTTGCTCCCAGCTCAGTCTCCTGAGAAAGAAACTAAAGCTTACGGAGTATCAGTTGTTGACTTTCGTCGACAGTTTCTGAGGCTCTATCGAATTTCTGGCTGTGGGCCTTTAGGGAGACCAACTCAGTTTAAAATATAATAAAAGCCCACATACATATAAACTGTCGAAAATACCAGTGTAAAGTTAGAAGGCACCCATGACACTGGGCCATGACCCTGTTTGGTGAAAGGTACTCACGGAGGTTCTTGTGGGCGTGGCAGGCTGCTTGGCAAGGAGTGACTGCAAAGAGAGGGACAAACTGGCCATTAACCAAGGCCTGCAGCATGAACTGAGGTCTGGAGAAAGGGTTCACTCCTATGACTCTACTTACAGGGCGCCAATAGACTCATGTTTTGCACTACAAACACAAAATAACCTAAATTCCATATTCGGTATATGAAGACACCCCAGAAAACAGTTTTGAAGCTAAGAAAATAAGCAGGCCATAAAAAAGGGAAAGAGTTGGGAAAAAATTGCTAAAAACTAACAAGACGTGGCCACACCATTAGGAGATGGTGACATATCTAATAATCTGGGTCAAAGAGAAGTGTTAAGAACAGTGTTCAAAGCCGGGCAGTGGTGGTGCACGCCTTTAATCCCAGCACTTGGGAGGCAGAGACAGGCGGATTTCTGAGTTCGAGGCCAGCCTGGTCTACATAGTGAGTTCCAGGACAGCCAGAGCTATACAGAGAAACCCTGTCTGGAAAAATAAATAAATAAATAAATAAATAAATAAATTAATTAATTAAAAAAAAAAAAAGAACAGTGTTCAAAACTGTTATCATAGGGGGAATCAGGGTGGATCGGTAAGAAATTAAGAGTGAATGTCATCAAAACACACTGTATGTATACATGATGCTCTTTAAAAAATTAATAAGGGCTGGTGAGATGGCTCAGCAGGGAAGAGCACCGACTGCTCTTCGGAAGGTCATGAGTTCAAATCCCAGCAACCACATGGTGGCTCACAACCACCCATAATGAGATCTGACGCCCTCATCTGGTCCGTCTGAAGACAGCTACAGTGTACTTACATATAATTAAAAAAAAAAAAAAAGAGTAAAAAATTAATAAATTACAATAAAAGTCTACCAGTTATCTGGGGCTGAGGATGCAGCTCAGTTGGTAAAGTGCCTGCTTAGCATGCAGAAAGCTGGGACAGATTCCCAGCACTGCACAAGAAACACTACAGGCAGGTGACACACGCCTATAATGCCAGCCAGCACTTGAGAGTCAGAGGCAGGAGGATTAAAATGTCAATGCTGTTTTTGGCTACATTACTCTCCGCATGTACAAAATGTGCATGCATGCATGCATGTATGTATGTTTTCTGAGAAGGGGTTTCTCTGTGTAAAAGCCCTGGCTGGCCTGAAACTCCCCCCCCACCCTCCTTCCCTGCCTCT
>NW_022196905.1:242556593-242599486 GCF_008632895.1 Mastomys coucha
TCTCTCTCTCTCTCTCTCTCTCTCTCTCTCTCTCTCTCTCTCTCTCTCTGGCCCCCATGTATATGTGTGTGTGTGTGTGTGTGTGTGTGTGTGTGTGTGTGTGAATGTATGTATGCATGTTTTTCGAGACACAGTTTCTCTGTATAAAAGCCCTGGCTGTCCTGGAACTCCCTCTGTAGAGCAGGCTGGCCTCAGACTCACAGAAATCTACCTGCCTCTGCCTCATGATTGCTGAGATTAGGGACTGCAGTACCACTGCTTTTATGCACTGTGGAAAAAAAAATTCAAGTGAACCAGGCCACTTGGTAAACTGTCACTCAAGAAGTATGCCAGACAATCTTTCCAGGGCGCATTAAAACATACTAAGTCCATCCCTGTAGTATAATGTGCAATTCAGGCAGGCATCATGAAGCACGTGCTCCAATCCCTACCTGTGGAGAAAGTAGGGAAAGAGGAAACCTCAACTGAACCTCCATGCCTCTGCATACTCTCAAGCACACAGTCCCCAAACCTGCTCCAGAAATGGCATTCCATGCAAGAGGAGGCCTCTTACCTGTTGTTTCATTAGGAACACCTGCTCATCCTCAGCTGCCAACTCTTTCTCATGGACCAGCTGTGAAATGATACACGTTTGTGACCACAGGCAATGAAAATAATCAAATGTCTGTCAAAGTTCATGCTACAAGAATCTTAGTGTGGGCTTCACACGGGCTTGGGGATCCTTCTTGAGACTGTAGTTACATTGCTCTAACTAGGTACAGACGCTCTCCCAGAACTAGCCATAGGACGTAACCCTTTCGTGTTGTTAAGTCTGGCAAGTCCTAAACAGTAAGCACCTCCCAGATCAGTCTTCAAGCAGGAGACCCCGAAGGGAGGGGATCTGGCCAAAGTAATTCCTGAGTGGTAGGAATGCTGTTGGGACATAAAGGAAAGTCGAGTACAACTGACATGACACTGCCATCCCGCCACCCACACTTCGTACAGTTAGCCATTCCTGGAACAGCAAGTCTCATTTTCCTAACTTCAGACCACCTACATAATGCCTGCAAGGGACTGAATGAGATACCTTTCTCACAGGAGGCTTTATTATAAAATCTTCATATGCATCTTCTGGCTTCACGGTTGTAAAATTTTCATGTAAAATAGCAATTTTCTTTTCATTGTCCCAGCCTGCAGGTCTAAAGGCAAGGAGACACAGATCAGCCGGCTTTGCCCGAGACTGCCTTCCCACACACATCTCAAACACGTTTCAGATTATAAGAAACTCCTGGGTGAGGTCCTTCTCCATGGCTCTAAGTCTGGAGGTGCTGTCGGTATCTTATAGCTCTGGGTACATAAGCCAAAGAGGCACAGATCAACGTGACACATCCTGCTCCAGACACTCAGGGAAGCTAGGCCTAAGGAACCAATGGAAGGACACGGGCTGAGTAGGACCCTGCTCAGAGCAACAATGCACAAAGGAAGGACATCCAGAGAGGATCATTACTCCTGGGCTTTGGCTCTCCTCTTGCCCTCTTGACGACACTTCTTTATACCAATTATCTTATGAATAGTTCATTAATTTTGCTGGCATGGAAGATGTGCCTTGAAGCCAAGGGGGAAGCTATGGCCTACATCTATCCTGGGTCCTTGACAAGAGACACAAGGAAGTTGTAGGTCCCTATGTAAGTGTCACACAGCTCAACAGGTTGGATCAGACTTCCCACTTCCCATTCTGAAGAGCAGCAACCACATACTGTCCACACTTCTGAGCTCAAGAAGCTCTATCTAGTTAGACAACAACAACAACAACAACTGACTGCTCTCACAACTCCCTCATTCCCTCAACTCCCAGACCTAGTTATATTACCAAGACGGTGCCATCCGGGATGCTTCTCCCAAACACCCTTGCTGACCTTACAAATTCCTACAGAGGTAACCAGCAAGAGACACAACAGTAAAAAAGGGGCTGGACACAGCTGAGCTTCTATCCTGACCTACAATGCTATAAGCCTCAAGAAGACACAAGATGCGTCCCCATCTCACACTAGCCCTAACTCCTGCTTCAGGACCACGTAATTAAGAACTAAATGAGAACAAGAAGCAGACCATTCATTGAGTTTCTGCTTTAGTGCCTATCTGGTGTTCTGGGCGATTCTTCAGAGCTAGGGTATGGACAGTCTGAGTGAGACTCTCCTAATATGCAGGAGGTAACCTGTTTAATTTTCCTGAAGCACCTGGCTCTCGAACTTTCAGCCTTTCATAGGTGCCCTTGGTCCCTTCCTGCTGGTTTGCCTGAGACAGAGCGAGCATCTTCCAGGAGCACATCTTCTGGCCCCCGTTCCACTAACCCACTGCTGTCCCCTCCGCCTCAGAACATGTCTGTTTCTGTGCTGTTAACAGGGGTGTATCCCATTCATTTCTGTGTCCTTGGTAGGAAACCTGGGTACCTAGGGGGTGCTGTGAAAAGCCTGCTGAATGAACAACTGTTACTGTCAAGTCCAGAGTCTATCAAATCCACATCAATCTGCTAATGTAAGACCACAGCACCATCATATGCAGACAGAGCAACCTGATTCTCTCCTGAGAGAAAAGACACAGATTCAGGAAAACAGGGCACCCAAATGTCTGGCAGGAAGACCAATCCCAGAGGCTGTAAAATGCAGACGCCAGCAAGTAGCAAGCAGAGCTGAGGCCCACACTGATGGGGACACTGAGAAGATGCTCGCAGTCACCCCTGTCAAGGGCAGTCACCAGATGCTCTCACATAAGCCACTGTGGGTCACCGCACTGAAATCTCTAACTTCTCCTCACAGCCAATGCCTCACCAGAGCTGACGGTAAGTGCACAAAATGGCTTGCTTACAGTCGGGCAACTTTCTTTCAATGAAGGAATGCGGCACGTCTGACCACACCACCCACTTCCCTTAAGCCCAACGAGCCAATGCAGGAGCAGAGAGGGGAAGTTGCACCTGCCTAGCACCGGAGGGCCAGCCCAGGCACTCTTTCTGACAGAAGCACCGGCGCTGAAAAGGCGCACGCGCAGCACATGGACCAATAAAGAGAAGAGCAAAGCGCCATCATTTCTAAAGAACTCACATAAAAACTGCATCCTTTTCCACAACTAAGGCGGGTATGGTAAAGTGGAAACCATATGTTTTATGAACAATGTACTTATACAGCAAGTCAAGGTTTTTCTCTTCCTTCACTGAGGTGTAAATCAAGGCAGCGCCATCTAATCAATTTGCTTAAGGAAAACCAATTCATTGTGAGACAAAACCCAATCGCACAAAAGCATAATCTTTTAAGCACCAGGTGATTTGTTTTATCTGCATGCGAGTAACAAAGCATGCAACTTTCAAAACTACAGAGGGAGCAGAGAGCCACAATAAAGAAATACTCCAAGCTGAGGCTGTGGTAGGATGCAGCTGTTCCTCTTTTTTAATACTTAAGAGTGCTGCCCATTCCTGAAGCTGCTTTCTGTTTTGTTTTGTTGGTTTTTCGAGACAGGGTTTCTCTGAGTAGCCCTGGCTGTCCTGGAACTCACTCTGTAGACCAGGCTTGCCTCGAACTCAGAAATCCGCCTGCCTCTGCCTCCCAAGTGCTGGGACTAAAGGCGTGCGCCACCACCTCCTAACCATGCATCAGTTTCTTAATACGAAAGCCTATCAAAAGTGTAGCCTTAAAAACAAAACAACTGGGCTGGAGAGATGGCTCAGTGGTTAAGAGCACTGACTGCTCTTCCAAAGGTCCTGAGTTCAAATCCCAGCAACCACATGGTGGCTCATAATCACCCATAATGAGATCTGATACCCTCTTCTAGTGTGTCTGAAGACAGTTACAGTGAATTACATATAACAATAAATAAATCTTAAAAAAAAAAAAAAATGAAAGAAACAAACAAAACAATGTTTCTCAAAACCCTCATTTAAAAAACAAAACAAAACAAAACAAAACAACTACGTTGGGTATGCAGCACATGCTTGTAATCCAAGCACTCAAACAGCTGGGGCAGAGGATCACAAGCTGCAGGCCAGCCTGGGTGATACAGTGAGACTCTGTCAAAAAACAAAACAAAACAAGAGAAAAAAAATCCGTAATACTTCCAAACTGAACAAAGACATGCCTAAGTTGTTATGTATAAAATTCCAAAATTCCGGGCTGGTGAGATGGCTCAGTGGGGAAGAGCACCGACTGCTCTTCGGAAGGTCATGAGTTCAAATCTCAGCAACCACATGGTGGCTCACAACCACCCATAATGAGATCTGACGCCCTCTTCTGGTGCGTCTGAAGACAGCTACAGTGTACTTACATATAATAAATAAGTAAATCTTAAAAAAAAAAAAATTCCAAAATTCCAACATAGCAAAATTATAAAACTAATAAAAAGATTACAATTCCCCATCAACCCCCTGCCCCGCCCCATGGCAAAATCTACCCCTTGAGATAGGCAAGATGGGTTAGCGCTTGAATAAGGGTGCTTGCTGCCACACCTGACAATCTAAATTTGACTTGGAACCCACGTGATGGAAGAAAACTAACCCCCACACTCATGTGTCCCACCCTCAAATAATTAAGTGAAATGAAAAAAAAGAAAGAAAGAAAGAAAGAAAGAAAGAAAGAAAGAAAGAAAGAAAGAAAGAAAAGAAAAATAAAGGGCTACTTTGTGTTGAGGAGGGGCTTTGGAGGCAAGACTGTGCTCCGGAGCCCGGTACAGCACCCCAAGGATACACTGGAGGCAGAATCTCCGCAGGTGTGCCTGGATGAAGTCCAGGTGCTCGTCCCTGTAATCATGCTCCTTCTCCAAGATGCTCACTGCATCACACTGCAGGAGAGACAGAACCAAGAGGAATGTTAGCGCTCTGCTTTTCTGCTCAGGAGTCCAGGTGTTAGAAAAGAGTAAAAGAATGAGAGAGTTCTCTTTCATTCTGGGCCTCAGTTATACACAAAGTACAGACACAATAGGCCTGATCATCCCATAAGTGTTTCCAACATCAAATGAGGTCACCCTGCTGTGCACTGGGCACTGTGCTTCCCCTTCTGGGCACTGTACCTGGTCGATCTCAAGACCAGCGTGAAACAGGAAGAAGCGGCAGCTGGGCAACAAGGTTGCCTAGTAAAAACTAGGATTAACACAACTTTGAAATCCAAGATATTTTTAAAGCTAAAATGAAGCTTAATTTCTATTTCTACTTCATTATTCTATCTCACCAGCAGTCTGGACCAGATGAACTAGAACCTTAAACAAACTACTTTACCTTGAGTTTGCCCATGAAGTCAACAGGGCTTTCTGTTTGTTTGGTTTTTTGTTTGTTTGTTTGTTTTTGTTTTTTCGAGACAGGGTTTTCTCTGTATACCCCAGGCTGGCCTCGAACTCAGAAATCCGCCTGCCTCTGCCTCCCAAGTGCTGGGATTAAAGGCATGTGCCACCACTTCAACAAGGCTTTCTGAACTAAGTACCGACCGTCAACCCTGCAGCCGCATAAAAATGACAGTGTCGTCTACCCTGACCCACTCAGTGTACCTTAATGAATCCCGAATAAGCTCAATTCTCCCTTGAGAAGAAACTCCATCAAAGCTTCTAAAACTCTTTCTTGTTCACTGTGCAAAGCCAGCCAAGCTCAGAATTCCCTGGACGTACCTTTGTGCACACCACCAACACTGGGATCCCTAGGTTATGAGTCAGCACATTGTCACCCAGAGGGAGGGCAACACTGTCTTCATCTGAGCCTGAGGTCAGAGGCCCTCTTCTCTGTGGGGAACCTTGACAACCTTCTTCAGGCTCGATGTAATCTTGAAAATCTTTCATAACTACAGAGGAAAAAGAAAAATTATACAGATATAAATAGAAACATCTTAGGCTTAGAAAATTAAGGTAATAAAAAGGTAATAACAAATATAAAACAAAATCATCTATGCATGGCAGAGGTTGCAGCTTTAGGGTTTAGGGACCATGATGCAAAACACCCGCTCTCACGTCTACTGAGCTGCGAGCTGCAAGTGCAGCAGACCTTGACACCTTCAATTTCCTCCAATTCCTAAACAGGTCTGCAATGTTCTGGTTTTAAGAATAGTACTGTGGCTCAAACCTGAGATTTTTCATGTGCTCGGCAAGCAGTCTAGCACAGAGCTCCAGCCCACGTTCTTAATGTTCTTAAGCTCCTATTAGTTTTCATTATAAAAACCACCAAAAATAAAACAAAGCAAAGTACACCACCACTAATAACTCCCCTGCGCCAGGCGGTGGTGGCGCACGCCCTTAATCCCAGCACTTGGGAGGCAGAAGCAGGTTGAGTTCGAGGCCAGCCTGGTCTACAGAGTGAGTTCCAGGACAGCCAGGGCTACACAGAGAAACCCTGTCTCGAAAAACCAAAATAAATAAATAAAATAAAATAAAATAAAATAACGCCCCTGCACAATGCACACACTTTTCTTATGCATCCTCCATTTGTCACAGTGCCAGACAGCCGCACCATTCCTTCCTAGGTGAGCACTGGAAGTCGCAGTAATACAACTTGTCAGAGTCTTCATTAGAAAAGCTACTAAATGCCTATACTCTGAATTCCAGAGGAGCATGTCACTTCCATAGAGAAGCAAGCAAGACCATGTGAGTGCCAGGCACAGGTCACAGTTCCTCCTTGTCTTCAGGGCACTTAAGTTACACATACCGTGCACATGTCCCTTCTGTGCCTAACACAGCATGAGTGACATGTCTGCTTCTTGGTACACACATTTGTTATCTTGGTTAAAAGGCCCCTTAGGGGGCTGGAGCAATGGCTCTGAGGGCAGATCCGGCAGAGGACTCAGCCTTGGTTCCTAGCACCCATGTGGAAACTGACAACCACCTGTGACTCCAGTTTCAGGGAATACAATATCTCTTCTGTCTCCCATGAGCACTATGGATGAATACAGTACACATATATAATATGAGCAAGTACAACACGCATAGCCAGCTGAACACAAAGCCTACAGACCAGAACCTGTACATGAGTACTTCAGGGTTAGGACAATGGATTTTTGTCATTTGTATTTGGAAAGGGTCTCACTAGATACCTGGAACTCACCATGTAGACCAAGACTGGCCTTGAACTTGCAGCAATTACTATCCCCTCGCTCTGCCTCCTGAGTGTTAGGATTACAGCCGTATGCTGCCATATCCAGATCTTCACATGATAGGAAACGACCCTCCTAGCTTAGAAGCCAACAGGCAGCACCCACACAATGTCTAACGGTGTCTGTAACTCCAGTTCCAAAGGATCTGACGCCCTCTTCTGGTCTCTATGGACACTACACACATATCGTGCACATGCATGCAAGCAGAACAGCTGCCCCTACCCCCGCACAAACATAGACAGACAGACAGACAGATAGATCACTATGAAAAATCAAGAAAAAGATGTACACTCTCTTCTACAGCCACAGAACAGGTTTCAAACATTTTTTAAAAACTGAGAGATTTTAGTTTATCATTGTCTGTGCTTCTGGCATGACTGAGAAGAACACGATCTTTCAAGTAATCCCAGGTAAACTAAAAGGTAACAAGTACTGTGGTTTGGACATGAAGGGTCCCCAAAAGATTCGTGTGTTGAAGGTTTCCAGCTGGTGGTACTTTTGAGAGGTGGCTGGATTAAGAAGGCATTAATTTTATCAATGGATTAATTCATGTCTGAATTTCCAGCTGAATGAGCTACTGGGGGTAGAGCCTTATATAAAAGAAGCAGGTTGTTAAGGGCATGCCTTTGAAGGATATACTATGGCTTGCTCTCATTCTCTTCTCACTCTTCCTCCCTTGCCTGACGTGTGTGTGTGTGTGTGTGTGTGTGTGTGTGTGTGTGTATGTGTGTGTGTGTGTGTGTTCTTATGTAGCCTAGGCTAACCTCAAACTCAATATATAGCTGGGGATGACCTTGAACTTCTGGTCTTCCTGCCTCTACCTTCCTAGTGCTGGGATTATAAGCAGAGCTATAATGCCTGGTTTACGTAGTACTGAACCCAGGGCTTCATGCATGCCCTCTACCAACCGACAAGCCCTCTATTAACTGAGCTATACCCTCAGGCCCTTTTTTCTCTTTCTGTTCCCCATCTACTAACAGGTGAGCAATTTTTTTCTAAAGCAACAGAGTGAGCCACCAGTGCATGCAAACTCTGAAATCATAGCCAGACAAAGCTCAGTATGTGTGTGTGTGTGTGTGTGTGTGTGTCTGTGTACACATAAGTGCTTGTGTGTGGTGTCTTACTCAATTGCTCTTCACCTTCCTTTTTGACATAGGGGCTCTCACTGAACCTGGAATTCACCAATTTAGCATGACTGGCTAACCTCAGGAATCTCCCTGTCTCCTCCCTAGAGCTAGGCTTACCACTGTGTGCTACCATAGCCCACTCTTACATGGTAAGAGGATTAAACTCTGGTCCTCATGCTCCATAGGCAGTATTCTATAGACTGAGCCATCTCGACATCCCTTTCTTTGTTTCCTCAAGTGTGTTCTCACAAAGGCAGAGACTAACACACATGCGTCAAACTATTGTCAACATTAAGAAATCTATCAACCTCATCTCCATTCTATGTTGGACATAACCAGAAAATTTGAGGATGTTGTAGGAGTTTAAAGGAATTAAAGATTCTTTTAACAGTCAAGTCAATAAAAAATGCAGATGTTAACTGTCAGGGTGACATCTGATTGCCCAAGAACAGAGGAGGCATTTGTCAAGGGCTTCCCCAACAGGACAGGGAGCAGGGCAGAGCCAGGAACAAGACAGAAGTGAGCTAAGCAACAGTGGGAAGGGATGGGGTGGAGCAGCCGGAGCACCTATTCCAGGAGCCCTCCAGGTCTGTGTTCTGCATATGTCACATGTGAGAATAGCCTACAAATCCTGAGGGAAACTAGTTACTCTAAATCAGTGGTTCTCAACCTTCCTAATGCTGCAACTCTTCAAAACAGCTCCTCATGTTGTGGTGGCCCCCAACTAGACAATCATTTTCTTTGCTGCTTCATAACTGTACTTTTGCTGTTATGAATCACAATGTAAACATTTGATATGCAACCTGGTGAGAGGGTTGTCCAAACCCCAAAGGGGTCAAGAGCCACAGGTTCATCTCTGTAAGGCCAGCCCACTCTATACAGTTAACTCCAGGTAAGCCAGAACTAAACAGACCCTACATTAAAAAATAAGCAAATAAACAAACCACTCTAGGTGTGCCTATAAGGTTATTTCCAGAATGGTTTATGGTTTATTTACACCATCCCAGAGTCTCTGCATCAGATGTACTGTGACCAACAGCAGCAGCCTGATGCTCCTGCCACTGGCCTTTCCTCGACAAGATGGACTGGAGGCCCTCAAACAGCCCAAACCAAACCAAACAAACCAAACTTTCTTTACACTGTCTTTGTCCAGCTGTTGCAGCAGCAAGCACCGCCTTCTGGCTGCTCTAGGTTGCTGTCCCTCTGCCAGCTCTGGGTCACAGTGGCTGATCACAAAGCTGCTCCGCAGCAGACAGGCTGAAAGGAACCTGACTAAAGCAGTGCTCACTTGTTGAGAACAATACTAAAGGCAGCTGGAGAGGTGCTCAGGAGTTAAGAGCGCGTCCTGCTCCTGCAAAGGACTGAGTTCACTTCCAGCACTGCCCAACACCCGCCTGTAACTCCAGCTCCAGGAGGCCCGGAGAGGTCTGCTAGCACCTGCATTCACATGCATACAAACTGTGCCCACCATAGTTAAAACTAAAATAAATCTTAATAAGAAAACACTAGAGAGTCTTATTAATCAGAAAGGCAGCAGTCCTCTGAGCAAGATTATGAAGAACTAACTACTTCCTAAAGTAAGCTAAATCCAGCATGAACACAAGCACTCCTTCAACACCAAGCAAAAAGGCACGGCTACCACTGCAAATATCACAGACCAGAGACAGTGAGAGTGGAGATGCTCAGTCACAGACACAGCTTAGCAACTGCTAGATGCCCTGCCCTCTAGTGTTCTCTCCTTTTCCCCTAACCCAACACAGAATTAAGACACTTTCTAGACCAGCAAGGGGGTGGGTGGTCAGCAAGTAAAAGAGCTCATATGAAACACTGAGTTCAAGCTGTGGTACCTGCAGTGGGAGGAGAGAACCTTCTGAAAGTCATACTGCAAGCATACACGCTCTTCAAAAAGCCAAAAAGATTCTACTCTTAACCTCTTTAAAAGAGAGAAGGCAGGTGCGCCTCAGCATTGTCCTCTCCTCCATCTCCATGTTGCTCCCTGGATCACAAACATATAGCTAAAGCTCTAGTTGTCAAAGGAAAAGAACCACACCCTCAAAATGAAAAAGCCTTCAGTCCAGGGGAGCCAGGGTTCTCGAGCTGCTGTCTTCCCAGTGCCGCACCCTACTTGTAAACTGCCCGCCTTTAGATTTCCTTTCCATGACAAATAAACCTCAGTCTTGTTTAAGCCATTTTCTGCTCCAGTTTTCTGTCATATGTCACTGAATCTAATCTTCAGTGACATAGACGCCAATGACTAAGACCATCAAATTAATTCAGTGTCTCCTCTACAAGCTCCCCAAGAATAGGTATCCTGTCTGCTGTATCCTCAGAGCACCTAGAACATCACCCGGCACCTAACACTTTCCTTATTTGAGAAAGAGTGGTACCCTTGGCCGATGTGGCTTTTTCTATTTTAATAAACCTTTGTAAGGTTGTCAAACCCAAAAAACTCGAGTTCACAAAGCTGAAGTCTGCAGCACATTAGCTCACATTAGGCTGGGTAGGAAGCCGTGTGCGGTAGTCTGGGAACAGCTTTTCAGCCTCAGAACTATTTTGCTGAGCTGTCTTTAGCATCTCTGTTTTGCAAGAAAAAGAGGCATTATCTAAAAAGGTCAGTGGTTGAAGAGAGGTGAGATGAACGGCATGGCAATCATGATACCCATGTGTGGATGGGCCAGGAGGCACATACGCAACCAAGGGCAGAGTAAGGTGTTAAGCTCCGGCTGAGCTGATGATGGACAGGGGCAAGACGAAGTGTGCAACAGGAGACATACAGTAGGAAAGTCCATGTGAGAAGCACCATCCAACTTTCCCGACAGTTAGTGTGCAAATACTGTGTGCCATGCTCCAGAGCCCTCATCAATTCACCAAAGGGGGTGATGTCATCCCATGGCACTGAGCCAGGGCAGCCAAGCGCACACCGGCCAAGACGCTGCGGCTGCCGGTTCCGCTCCCTGCCCCTCCCATTTCCCTGGCATAGGGACAGAGGCTGATGTAACTGCACAGAAGCAAAGGAAGGAAAAACAAGCTTCTGAGGCACATTTGAAAACTCACCAAACTTCCTTTAATTTGTGCCTTCTTTGTTCTCAGAAGGGTTTTAAACCTAAAATAACCTTTATGGTATTTTTAATGGCCCCTCTCACTGAAAACAATCTTGCTATCCCTGAATGCAATCACATTTGCTAGATTCCAAAAGAAACTAGTCAGAAGTGAAAGATTCTCTTCTTTGGGGTTTTTATTAAACCCGTCAACAAGAGGAGATATGGGATCTCCCTGGGATTCCAGAAACGTGGGCTCAGGGTTTGAGGAGAAACGACCTCAAAGATTCTGTCCCTAGCTGATGGCATCACTGAGGCACGACTGAAGAGAAATGCACTAAGCTCTCAGTAGATTTCTACTCGTGTGCTCCCGGCTCAGTGGTTAGAAGGGGGGACATACCCAAGGGAAAGAAGCCCTGCAGGCAGGCCTTGAAGGTGATCCTTTCCCCTTCTCTCTACCCCTTTGCCTCCCTTCTGCAATGACAGACGGCCTCACCACAGGTCCAGAAACAGCCAAGTGACCATGGACTGAGACCTCTGAAACTGTAAGCCAAAACAAGCAAACCTTCCTACTGACACAAACTCTACCTGCTCTGCCTCCACTGCACTGGGATCAAAGGCACACACGAGCACATCAGGCCAAAGTATTCTTTTTTATTATTTATTTATCTATTTACTTATTTGTATTTGTGCATGCCCTTGCGTGCCTGAGTGTATGTTCCCTGTAGGCATGCTAGTGACTAGATCCTCCGGAAATGGGAGCTCTAGGCAGTTGTGAGCGGACTAGTAAGGGTGCTGGGAACTGAACCTGGGTTCTCTGCGAGAGCAGCAAGCTCCCCTAACTCCTGCAAACTTTCTTGATAACTGAATTTCAATAATTGAGACAAGTATTTCAAAACAAAAGCAACGTCTATCCCAAGTAAACCCCCTTGCCTGAAAAGGAAGAAGGTGGCCCCAATAATCCAAGAAGACTAGTGAGTTTTACTCACATTTCCGTTCCAGATCCCTCATTTCCTCTGGTGGAATCTTCATCTTGTCAATGTGCTCCCGTAAAACACTAGCCCACTTCTGTAGAGACTCCATTATAGTCCAGGGTCGAGACATGTCTGCAACAAAAATGACCAGGGTCTCCCGCAGAGACTCCGCTGAAACTGCAAATTTCAGCAGGCCTTTGTGGTAGAGGTCTCCATCTAAAATCCATACATTGCAGCGCGTGTGATCTGGGGAGAGAGATGAAGCTACATTATCACCCAACAGAGATTATCTGCACAGCTATGAGAACTGCAGCATTAGGAAGGGAATAAATTCATACAGAGAGTGCAGCCCAGCAGGGCCAAATACCCGGTGGCTGGCGAACCGGGCCCAGTGCAGAATAACTGCCTAGGCTTTTAAAGGTTTAGATAACCACACAGGGTGACTCTCTAACTAAGGTCTCAACAGACTCTAAGGAGCAGAGTGAGAATAATTAGCTGTTGATAACAACCAAAGGACACAAACGTTTATTGATGAACTGTCCCCTCAGTCTAAATGATCCACTGTCCTAAGATACCAGTTATCTGTGAGCATGCTGAGCGAACAAACCCTTCTGTGTGCACTTGTCACACTAAGTAACGACAGACGTGCTGTCAGGATAATCAGTTAACATCCCAAGCATCTTTACCTTTTACATATACTTATGGAAGTACTTACAAATGAAATGCTATTAATGTCTGACACTGGCTTGAGAATAATCCAAGTGGACTAAAGGGAGATCTTAAGATACAGCTGAAACAAAATATACTAAGAACTGGGAACTCTGATAATTCAACTATGGAAGATAATTCTCTAAATGAATAGGATATTTTTAGAACATTTCAAACATATTCCTTAATTATGTTTTCTATAAAAGTACCTTGATAGAGGGAACTCCTAATATCAAATCATTTCATTAACTTCCTTTCCCAACAGAGACTTTTAAAATCTATCTTTCTTTAGCTTTAATATCTATAAAAATGCATTTTGATGAGTTTGAACATAAAGGTTATCTACATTTAGCTGTACTTCCAGCATCTAAATTATTTTAAAAAATTTTAAATTTATTTTTATTATTTTTAGTTATGTGTGTGCCCCGCCTACATGTGGTTATATGCACAGGAGTACAAGTGCTCTCAGGGACCAGAGGCCTTGGATCCCCTGAAACTAGAGTTATGAACCACTGTGAGCCACCAGACATGGTGCTGGGATGGGTCCTCTGAAGAACACGAGTGACCCATCTCTCCAGCTCCTACTTAAAATTTTTTATACCATTTATCTAGAGCTGTGTGTGCTCCTCAGAGCACAGGCGAAGGTAGGAACAGGTGAAGGTCCCACAATGAAGTTGGAGGTCAACCAGTGGAGTCATTCCTCTCATCACATGGGTCTCAGGGATCAAACTCAGGCTCTCTTGGCAGCCAGTGACTTTTACCTCACTGGTCCCAAACCAGTATATTTTAGTGTTTTTAGTCTGGGTCTGTTAATCGACTCCCAATATTCTTTGTACTCAAAAATCTGAGGTTTGTATGCCTACCCATCAGCAAGCACAGTTTCTTCAGCTTTCTGTTCAATGTCAACTATACATGGCTCCCCCCATATGTGGGGATCACACATCCCATGCAGCAGTAGACAAAGTATCTCTCTAACTGAGAGGCGGCGGTCCTCTGACATATAATATCCTACCACAGCCCAGATACAACCAGAGACTAGTTCCTTTAGCAGGTGACTGCCCGTGAAATGTGTACTTACAACCCAGTCATATCCCACAATTAAAAAGACTAGGGATGCAAGACATATGATTAACCTCAGGTAAGGGCAACTCTTCCATCAAACAAGGATTCTTGTAGGTAAACAGCCGAAAGAGAAAGTTCTATAAATACAGAAAGGAAAAGCTTTCATGAAAATCTGAACTTGATATTAGAATAAACTTCAACTCAAAGACATGCAAACGCAGTTACTGGGACAACGCTCTGTCCTGAATGTGCCTCAGTCTTGGAAACACCAGAGGATAAAGGGGCTCAGAGCATCTACCACAGTCTGCCCTTTCACCAAGGCAGGAAGGCTTTCACCATGTCTCCGGTGCTCCTCTCACAACCACACACTCTGTCCACCGGCAAAATGCACCAGCATCCTCTTCCTCACAGGAGGAAATGGAAGTATGGTTAAGCTAGTAACCAGAAGCCACAAAACTGCTGAACACAGGCATGGCATTCTGAACCAGTTTGCTCTGGCTCTTAAACCCAAGGTCTTCCCACCCGTGTGATGGCCTGCAAAGGCAGGAAGCAAAAGATGCAAACATGCCAGGTCCTCTAGGGTTGATTTAGCGGCCTCAGTTATGCAAGCACATGCCAATGGGTCTAGACAAGACATTTGATGCTTATTCTGACAGAGGCCTTGACACCAGGCCGAAATTCTGCCTTCTTTTCAGGACCATTAAGGAATGTTCAACAAGATGAAGTCAAGGGATCAAGGGTAAAATCCCTGGAGATCTTAATTAGCACAAGGAGGTGCCCAAGCTTTAGGAAGAGCCTTTATGTCCTCTACTACACAGAGAGAGGACAGAGCTTCAGTGCTAGAGCGGCTTTTATTTTCTTCAGTTTAACAATAAGGAAGTAGGAGAACATGTTATAAAAACACCCTAACATCATGATCACTAGTATTTAAATGGACAAAAGCAAACAGAAAAAAAAAAAAACCAAAAATTAACCCATACACTTCATCTCGAGACTATAAACTTTCTCACAGGAAAAAAAGACCCAGGCACCAATAACTATTCTACAGTCATGGAAAGAGCTGAACATAAAACCTGAAAAATTATAAAGGAGTCATTACAGAGTAATATCTCTGAGCGTTCAAGGCCAGCCTGGTCTACGTAGAGAGTTCCAGGCTAGCCAGGGCCACAGGAGACCCTGTCTCAAAAATACAAAAACAAAAACAAAAACAAAAACCAAAAAAACAAAAACCAAAAAGTGACAAAAGTCTTGCAAATGTCATACACTTCACCATTGTCTTTGGGTGTACCAGATAGCTGAGAGTGCCCAGGCAAGCAGGACTCAGAGCCCTACATGTTACCTTCTGATGGAGTAACAGTCACTCACCGTCGCGGTCCTCATCATGAACACTGAGGTAAAGATACTCTAAGCCTCTTCCTTTTTTGCCATGCTCTGCTCCTTGGAGTTTGGTCATGAGAGTTGTTTTACCAGAACCATCTTCACCTACAAAGGACATTTGCAAGAAGACAAAAGTGTACTGTGTATCCTCAACGCAAAGACAGCCCGGTCATAACACCAACATAAGGAATAACCAGGAATCTCAAGCAAGCCTGCTAAGGTCTCACCAGCCCTCATGAACAAAGGAGACCTGCTTTTAAGAGTGACTGGCAGAGGCAGCCAACCCGAGATCCCAAATGACCTTCTGCTGAAATTCTCTTTGCTTCACAAGGGAAGGAATACTGCAAACCCACCAGCTCTACCTACATTTTCTAAGACAGCCAGCCAGAGAAGTGAAAGTCAGAGGTGGGGCTAGTTTCTCACAAAATAAATCTTCGCCACAGTAAAAGCAAGAACTCTTTGAAACACAACTACTCCCAAAAGTCTAGGAACACTAAAATAAAAATCTGGTTCTGCCTCAAGTCATGAGGCTTGTGTAATTTACACACATCTGATGTGTAGAACATCACAAGCATCCTAAAGGCTTGGAAACAGGGAGGGGGATTACCAACCTAGGCAGAACTCCTAAGTACAGTCTCAGTAGCAAGTGCTTTCTCATCTCCCTAGGACTATACACAGCCAACACACTCCCCCTCAAAGATAACCTCTAAACATGAACTAGAACCATTACCAAACATCACTGGGCATCCTTGGATTCAATACTATGGAATTTGAGAACATGAGAAAGGAAAGGCAGTCCACAATGCTCACCTTTTTCACGATGGCCACAACCCACTGGGACCACGAAGAGTGCCTGCCTGCCTGGCCTCAGCTCCTGCTCATTCTAATATAGCTGGCCATTGAAGCCTGAGCTACCTCCCTAAAGTGCATACCTGGCTATAACCTACCACATTGGCCATCACTTGGATGAGGGAAACACATGGGCATCACCATGCAGTTATTTCCATAAGGCTTGGGGAAGGTGGAGGAAGATAAAATCTGAAAATCAGGAGTCTCCAGGAAAGACGATTAGTCCTTTAGACTTTCAGGATCTGACCTCATTCTATCCTCTATTGCATAAAGTTTCTAACAGTGTCCAAACGCTTCACCCAGTTATCTCAGTGTGCTTGTACCTAGGCGATTACCCTTCAAAACACCTGATTCCACAAGCTCTCTCTCAACACATCAAACAGTGTGATGCGCCCACAACAGTCTGCTCTTGACAGGAAAGATGCGATGCAACCACACACACATCTGCCTCTGCTCTGCTCAACTGGGATTCTTGCAGCGTGTCTAAGGCTGTCTGTACTGTCCCACTGCTCAGCCCTCAGTTCCACTCCACAGTGTTGCAGGTGAATGCATATAATGCCTTTCATTTGTATTAGATAACTGAAACCAGAGAGGTTAAATGACTGACTGAGCAACCTGACAGTGAGGGCAGGACTAATGCAAGAAAGTTCTTGGGGCTGACTCCCAAGCTCTGCTGCCTGCTCACGAGGACTTTAAAGGCTTTGTACATCATCTCAGTTCCCAGTCCGGGTCACCTAGTTCCCTCATCTTCTCCATCCAGCCTGCACATCCTCTTTTTTCTTCCTCCACATGCTCAACTTGGTGAGCACAAGGCTAACCGATAAACCGAGTCAAGGCTGAAGAAGGCTCAGACAAATGACTGAAGGAATGTGCCACAAACCCACGCCACATCACTGGATTCCACACGGAGCTGCATTCTAGGGGGTCAATAGAGGTGTGGACTTGGAGACTCTCCGGCTACCCCGCTAGAGTCCACCCTGCCCTCCCAGGCAGGCAAGCGACAAGCAGGCGGTAAGGGTGGAGAAGCCTGGAACCTGTGGGAGGGGCGCCGCCTGACCCATCCCTGCGCCCCAGGGTAGTACCCCGCTGCTCACCGAACACCAGAATGTTCTTGCCGGACGGCAGCTTGGACCTGGCACGGGTGGATACTTCGCTCAAGATCGAAGACCTGCGGCGACAATGACAAGAGTGGTCAGCGCGGGACTGCCTCGGCCCATGAATGCCCGTCATGTCTGCCCACGGTCCTGCCCGCTCCGGCCGGTTCCCGGTCCGGCCGCGCCAACTGCGGCTCTCAACGCTCCTCACCATAGACTTTGGCCTTCCTCCTCTTCACTGGTCAGGTCGCCGGCGGCCGCCACTGCGGGCCCGTTGGGACCCAGCAGCAGCTTCTTCTCCACCCCCACCGGCGCCATCTTGCCAACTGCAGCCACAAAGAGGGCCCTCCCCCGGGCCCGCCGAGGACCCGCAAGGACCCCGGCCCGGCCGCGCTGCCCGCCCGCAACGCCGCAGAAGCTTCGTTATCCAGCGCGTCCCGACGGGCCGGCGGTGTCCGCGTGCGTCTGCCGGTCGCGGGATCGCCGCAGCTAGGGACGTAGCTGGGTCAGGCAGCCAGCTGGACAGCCTTGCGCGGGAGGTGGAGCCGCGGGCGCTGCCAGACCGAGAGCGCGCTGGCGACTCCTGCAGGGCAGCCCCACAAGCGGCAAGCCCAAGCTTTGGAATGAACTCACGCTAGACAACTTATTTATAAACGATCTCTTTGAATGTTGCTTAATTCTTAATAAGTGAGGTGAGGAAACTACAGCTCAGAAGTTTAAAAGAAAATGGGGTGGGATGTAGCCAAGCATGAACGAAGATCCACAAAAAAATGACTGGACATAGATTTGCATGCCTGTCATACCAGCAATGGGAAGCTGGTAGTGGTGGCAGCGGGGATCAGAAGTTCAAAGTCTTAGACTACTTGACAAGTGTAAGTTGAGCATGAGTTATGTGATACCCTGCTTCAAAAAAATTAATTTAAAAATGGTTGGACATGGTGTTACACGCCTTTAATCCCAGGATTCGGGAGGCAGAGGCAGAAGGATCTCTATAAATTTGAAGCCATTCTGGTCCACATAGCAAGTTCTAGGGTATCCAGAGCTACATAGGTGAGACCCTGTGTGCTGGCTAGTTTTGTGTGCCAATTAGAGTCATCGGAGAAGAAAGAACCTCAATTGAGGAAATGCCTCCATGAGATCCAGCATTTTCTCAATTAGTGATCAATTGGGTATCGTCCAGGCCATGGTGGGTGGTACTATGCCTGGGCTGGCTGGGCAAGCCAGTAAGCAGCATCCCTCCATGACCTCTGCATGAGTTCCTGCCCCCAGGTTTTAGCCCTGCTGGAGATCCTGTCCTTCCTCCAAAAATGCATTATGATCTGGAAGTGTAAGCTAAAATAAACCCTTTCCTTCCCAACTTGCTTTTTTTAGTCATGGTATTTCATCACAGCAAACACCCTGTCTCAAAACAGCCCCAAGACTCAGTTCTAGAGGTAGTATCCTGCCACTTGCAGTCATTATTATTTTTTAGATTTACTTTTATTAAATGGATATAGGTGCTTTGTCTGCATGTATATCTGTCCAGTATATGCATGCAATGCCTGTGGAGGGCAGAAGAGGGTGTCTGACCCCCTTGTAACTTGTATTACAGATAGTTGTGAGCTGCCCTATGGGTACTGGGAATTGAACCCAGGTCCTTTGGAAAAGTATTTAGTGCTCTTAACCACTGAGTCATCTCTCCAGCCATGTTCATTATTCTTAAACGATTATATAATAATGAACTTGGCTTAATTTTCAGGATGTTCATTGAAAGTTTATCACAAATCCTCAGATGTTGTTTTTCATCTCCTCCTTTGTAGACTTTATTAACTGTGAATGATTTTTACCACCACAGTTAACAATACTTTTGGCTTTGCTTTACCAATTTTGTTGTTGTTGTTGTTGTTTGAGACAGGGTTTCTCTGTATAGCCCTTGCTATCCTGGAACTTACTCTGTAGGCCAGGCTAGCCTTGAACTAAGAGATTTGCTTGCCTTTGCCTCTGGAATGCTGGGAGTGCCACCACTGCCCTGCAAGGTTTTTGGCTTTTGTTTTTTTAAATGCTGTTTTTCAGAGAATCAATATTTCACAGCAGAACAAGCTCTTCAGTGAAGAAGGGAGTGAGAAGACTGGATGTAAAAGGGTAGAAGTAATGGAGAAAAGAAAAACAGGCCTGTGCTTATCAAGGGTAACTTGAGGTATGGCCTCTACCTGAGAGCTCTTGCTGTTCCCTAAGGAAGCAGGGTAACTTTACAAGGTTTTGATAAATAAGCAATCACCTAAGTAGGTTTCAGTTGAAAAGGACAGTGATTCTGGCTCAGCCAAAAATTAGCAGCATATATAGGATCCAACAGTGGGCATGTAGTTTGCCAACTTGAATGGGAAACTGGAGAAAGGAAAATGGGAGTGAAGAGCAGGCAATCCTGGAAGTCATCAAAGGATAAGCAGTAGATGGGCTTTCACGGTACACTAGAGTTGGAAACTCTAGGCCAGTGAGCTAAATCCCCACCAGGACCCCCAGCCCAGGGATGCACCATCCACAATGGGCTGGGCCCTTCCCCCACTGATCACTAATTGAGAAAATGCCTTACAGCTGGATCTCATGGAGGTCAAGTGAGGCTCCTTCCTCTCTGAGGACACACACTCTATAACTTGACCTGTTCCAAAAGGAGAAGATAGACAGCACCAGATGCAAATGCATATAGTAGCTTTCTTTTCTTGCAAGAATACCAGGGGGGAGGATGGTGCAAATATAGGGAATGCAAATCTCAACAGAGAATTTCACAATTCATAACAAAAGAAGGTAAAAATAAAGGCTGAATGATAGCACCGAAGCTTGTTAAAGACGAACCACCCAGTGTGGTGACACATGTCTATAACCCTAGTACTGGGGAGGCAAAGAGAGGAAGAGCTTGAATTCAAGGCCAGTCTGGTTTGCATGAGACAATGCCTGAAAAACAAAGAGGAGACTGGTCTGAGGTGGAGAGAAGGGGCTACCAGAGATGCTAGAGCCTGCCGCAGCCAATTCAGTTGCCGTCTGTGACTCAAGGAGAGTGTAGCAGCACAGAAACAGAAGCATTTCCAAAATTACTGGATGACAAATAGCACAAAGTCAGAAACTTAACAGGAACTCTTAAAGTCCTATAGTAAGGTTTAACAACAAGACCATACGATGGGCTGGGGCTATCACTCGCTTGACAGAGTGTGGTGCACAGTGGTGCTTCTAGCATCTCACAAATTGGGTGTGGTGGCAGAAACCTGTAATCCCAACACTGAATCTAAGACAGGGGAATAATGAGTTCAAAACCAGCCTGGATTACAAAAAGTGAGAGACTGTCTCAAAACAAAACTAAGGCTAGTGCTGTAACTCAGTGGTGACTAGCAAACACAGTGTTCTAGAGCCAAGCCCCAGATCTGTATATGTATGTCATACACATAATAAATCAATAAGCAAAACCAGAGAAGGTCATTCTAAGCTATACACTGAGTGCAAGGTCAGCCTGGGCTACATAACATGGTATTACAAACAAGCCCAACAGGATAGGACTTATTTCAAAATTACTCCAATTCTAATGTAGAAAGGTTTAACTATATTAATTATGATTGGAAGGTTGGTACCATAGAATGTCAAAAAACATCAAAATTAGGTTCATAAAATTTCGTCTAGCTGAGAACTTGAGTCCCTTCTCAGGCCATATATTATGAATAGACAATAAGAGGTCCAGAAGTGACTACACTCATCAGAGGATATGACCCTGTTTTGCCAAAGCATGAAGTAGTTGTGGCTCATTAGCATAAAGGGGAAATGTGGAAGAACAGGAGGGAGAAGTGAGAGACACTGCAAAACACCTAAAGCAAAGGGCTAGTAAGATGGCTTGGTGAGTAAAGGCACTGAGTTCGATTCCTAGGACCCTCAGACTAGAAGGGAAAAAGTAACTTCTGCAAGTTTTCTCTTACCTTCACATGTGCTCTGTGGCACTCCTGTGCCCATATACATAATAACTCAATACAGTGTAATGAATAAATAAGTAAAGCAGTTAACATAGTAGAAAGAGAGGAATCTGATCATAGAATATGAGAGTGCTAATATAACTTCATAATTAACCTTTAGAAGAGGAATCATGGCAAGGCAGTGGTGACTCGTGCCTTGAATTCCAACACTAGGGATATAGAGGTAGACCAATCTTTGTGAGTTCATGACCACCCAGATCTATAGAGCAAGTTCCAGAACAGCCAAAGCTACACAGAAAAAAAGAGGAGGAATCATTTCAATTAACAAAATGTCAACCATTTATTTGTTGTGTGAGAGCCTTAACTGAATAGCTTGAGAAACTATTTTCATATCTAAGGTGGACTTTGGCACTAGACAAAAATACTGAAATGCAATGTCCATACAGTATTTGTGGAAATAAAATGGTAAGTGGTGTTTACAGGCTGGCCTTTCTTCTTCTGATCTATGGTCTCTGACCATAAGGAAAAGTAAAGGCACATTACATTTGACCTCAGGGAGGGATTCTAATTTCCACACTGAAAATGCACTTGCTTTATAAATTTCTGTACTGTTTTGAAGAGTTTATATCACAAAAAAATTTAACTTAAACTATTTCTGTTTCATCATTCCCTGTCTCACAAGAGTTAAGGAGAATTTTTAACATATTGTATCTTGTAAGAAATTCTACTTTTAAGAGTCTAAACAAAGGACTGAATCTCCTCCAGTCACAGGGCTGCACAGCTGGGGCCTTTGATCAGCTTGTGGTATTTTTGAGCAAGGTCTACAGCCCTTCGTCCTTTCTGAAAGGGGAAAGACCACAAAATTGAATTCCAATGATTTCCCATTTTTTTAACTCCATGGAAAAGATAATTTACTTCTTCTTTGGTAAAGTTTTTACGAATTCTTCTTTTTTCTGTAATGAATGAATTATAGAATATATTAATACTTGCTGAAATAAGAAATCTTAAGACTCAATAAATGTGTAACTTATTCTAGGGATATAAACCACAGAATGAGACAATTTGATGCTAGGAACACTGTATCAATAGAAATTTACTTCAGTTTAAAAGACTATTGTTAGGTGCTACTACTGTGACTGCTTTAGTATTATAACTTAGTCCACTCAAATAATACTGACACATATCAATTGAAAAGCAAGTTTATAAACACTAGATTTTAATGCAGAATTGCTGTGAGGACGGCTAGCAAACAGCTTACTGATCTTACAGATACAGTCGTCTCAAAGGCTCCATAACCTCACAGAGAATACCAACATTTCTTGTTTTGAATACCAGTTTTCATTGTTTTTAAGAATAAGAATTTTTTGACGTTCACACATACTGTCTGTAAGGCTGCTCAGCTTATCAAAATGTAAGAACAGGTCACATAATGGTAAAAGAAGTTTGTAGGTTCTCTTTTTCCTTTCTTTTTCTTTCTTTTTTTTTTTTAGAAGATTTATTTATTATATGTAAGTACACTGTAGCTGTCTTCAGACCATTACGGGTGGTTATGAGCCACCATGTGGTTGCTGGGATTTGAACTTATGACCTTCTGAAGAGCAGTTGGTGCTCTTACCCGCTGAGCCATCTCACCAGCCCTCCTTTTCTTTTTTTTGAGATGGGCTTTTCCCATGTAGCGGGGGGTTGCCTCAAACTCACTATGTAGTCCATGCTGGCCTGGAACTGGGGACCTTCTTTCCTTAGCCTCTGGAATGCTGGTATTTAAGGGCTGTGCCTCCAAACCCGGAAGTTTTTTACTATCTGGTTTTTGATGAAGAGTTTCTATAATAGAAAGAATACACAAGCAGTTATTTCAATTATCTTCTGATGATTATTACTAGGAAATAGTTTTATTATTACTGTGTATATGTGATACATATGACACACTCCTGCCACAGGCATGCATGCTGAGGTTGAAGCAACCTGTGGAGTCAGTGTTTTCTTCAGTTCCATATGGGTTCTGAGGATCAAACACAGGTAATTAGGCTTAGTTGCAAGTGCTTCTACTGCTGGGCTCTCTCTCCAGGCCCAGGAAACAGGTTTCCTCCAGGTCTGTAGTTCATTAGTAATTCGTATGGCATTGTAGGCAGATGCTAGGGAGAGGTGCTCTTGCATTTCTGCTTGAATTTCTACTTTAGAAGGATGGATGTTGAAGGAATTGTATAAAATTTCACCATTACAAGACAACACTGCTGGCTATTTGTCCAGCCCGATAAGGTAAGTTCGAATGCTTAAAACAAAAGAGAATACCTTCCCAGTAGAAGCTGAGAAGTCAGTGTTATTATTTCATGTAAGGACTTAAAATACAAACCCCGCAGGGGAGAGGCTTCTGAGCAGTTGGGTCACCACTGTATTCCCCAGGCTCAGATTAGCATTTCAACGATAGTAGGCAATCACCAATATTTATTAAGAGAGGTTATTATTGATAAAACTGCCTCAAAACTACTTATTTTGAGGAATGCAGGAAAACTGTGGCTACCCAAGGTTCTTTGGAGCTTCACTGATAAATGACTTGATCTTCTTGTAATCAGAACTGGGTAGGTTATAACTTTGAGAATGTGAAGGCCTGAAACTTGTTATAAGGCCCCCCATTTTCACTAAGGCTGCCATCTCCCTGACTTACAAATTCTACAGTAGACGACTGGGTAGCTTTGAAGACGACTCTGCACTTCAAGGCTTCATACCATGGCGTTTGAATGTAATTTTAAAACATTTATTATTATTATTATTATTATTATTATATTATTTTTATTATCATTATGCTTGTAGAAAGTCTCCCTTTAGAGTGTCGCTCTCTCACCTGTGCTCAAGCTTGTGCATCTCCTGCCCTAGCTTCCCTAGTGCAGCAGGGTTAGAGGCTTGAGTCACACCTCCAGCCTCAGCGCTGTTCTTAGTTCAAGTGTTACAGAAGAAAATGAGCAACAAGGCTTGATTTAAAAGATGTTAAAAGTAAAATTCATACTTCCTCAAAACACTCTTCTAAATTTAACAAAGCAGGCCAAATATCAACTGCTTATTTTTAGTTAACCAAATCTAACCTATAAAAATTAGTATTTGGTATCGAAGCTGAATGCTATGTAATAAGATTTAGGGCCATTCTGTATAATTAGTGCATAACCATAATTATGCCCATTTTCATGAGGCCCACTGATTATTTTCAATGTAAATTAATAATAGACTAATTTTTAGTTGTTATATATTTGCTTTGAAGACATGTTACTGGGCGAAAAAATCTATTAATTTGATGTCAGGTCCTTGCCAAGAACAATTTTCTTTTTCTTTTGGTTTTTCAATACTAAGTTTCTTTGTGTAATAGCCTTGGCTGTCCTGAAACTCACTTTGTAGTCCAGGCTGGCCTTGAACTCACAGAGATTTGCCAGCCTCTGCCTCCTAAGTGCTGAGGTGTAAGGGATGCACCACCATGCCTAGCTAAGAACAAATTTCTAAGTGCAACACACTGTATGGGACAAAATTCCCATTGTGTAATAGATACTACAGAAATAATACTTGGAAATGTTACTTGGAAAAATATGTGTTTCATGCCAGAAATAGTGTTCCATATCTGTTATCCCAGAACTTGGGAGACTGAAATATGTAACATTTAAAAAAGTAGCATTGTTTTACACTATACTATGGTTTTCAGAACAGCTTATATATTTTAAAAGTATTTATATACCCAAAAGAAATGTAGACAATTAAATTGGGAGGGGAATTTGTAAGAAAACAACAAAGAGTAAGACTGAATGCTTTGCTTGACATTTGTAACTCCTGTATCAAGTTACCACAATGAGAGCCAAGATTTTAAGCTCTACTAAATATAAAACAAACAAACAAACAAAAGCACTTTATATATCTATGTTCATTTAAGAAAATATTAGTAGTGATGTATTATTTTGAAATATACAGTTAATACTTTTGGAGTTATTTAAAATTTATACTGAGAAAAATGTATGTATTTTCAGTATTGCCGTTGATAAGCATTTACATAAGACTGTTAAATTGATTTTTGTTTTGTATCAAACAACTTTTATAATACTCATTTTTATTGTTATAACATTTCATAAATTTTAAAGAATATGACAAAAAAGATATTGTAGGTATTGAAGGGGGGTCTCTGGGAGGAGTTGGGGTACAAAAGGAAAACAAGAATGTGATTTAATTCTATTTACTTAAAATATGTTTTTAAATGTTAACAAATTCAGATAAATTGAAATCATGTAACTTTTCTCATTATAATGCAATAAAACTTAAAAAAGTGGCATTGTACTTAATTTTAACTTACATAAATAACTTTTTTTATTTTTATTTTTTGAGACAGGGTTTCTCTGTGTAGTCCTGGCTGTCCTGGAACTCACTCTGTAGACCAGGCAGGCTGGCCTTGAACTCAGAAATCCACCTGCCTCTGCCTCCCAAGTGCTGGGATTAAAGGCGTACGCCACCACCACCTGGCCATAAATAACTTTTTACTCATTTTATGTTCTTTTCTTTTGAGACAGGATCTTGCTATATGCCTTGGCTAGCCTGGAACTTGCTATGTAGACCATGCTGGTCCTAAACTTCAGCAATCATTATTAAGCTTTTACCTCCTTGGGAGCTGGGTTTAAGGGGAAACACCACCACACTTGGTTCTACATGACAAATGTTTTAAAAAGACTTATTTGTATATATATATATTTGTGCATACATATGCACAAATCAGGTGCATGTATATGTATGTGTATGTGTATGTATATGTATATGCATATGTATATGTATATGTATATGTATATATATGTGTGAGCCTATACAAGTTTATCTCCATCACATGAGTGCAGGTGCCTTCAGAGGCTGAGGACATCAGATTCTCTGGAACTTGAGTTACAGTTGGTCATGAGCTATCTCACATGTATGCTGGGAAACCTAGGTCCTATGCAAGATCAGTAAGACTCTTATCTGCTGAGCTACTTCTCCAACTCCATGAAGAGCTCTTCATGTAGAAAAAGACTCAAGATGTGTAAAGTAAATTTTAAGTAGCTTTCACGATTTGTCAGTGAAAATAATCAGATAAATATTAAGATAAAAATGCTTGCTAGATGTACCAAGTCTAAAAGTCTGTTGTTAACAACAGAATAGTCCCATTAATATTCCTAATTTCTAGATGACAATAACAAGTAATGGACCCCATTGCTATATTCTTAATCTGAAGGTATTAGCTTACTAGGACTAGAAGAATATAATAATGCTCTTGAAATCTTTTTGATAAACTGGAATAGTGAAAAGCCAGAAAATTAACCTTATGGTTAAATTAAGATTATATAATCAATCAATCAATCAGTCAATTAGTATGTATGGAAACCAGAGGTCAATGTTGGGTTTCTTCCTATTATTGCTTGTCACCTTGATTTTTTTCAGACAGGTTCTCTTGCTAAACCTGACATTCACCCACTGATAGGAGTCTATTGCTTGCCAGATTTGGGGCCTGTCTCTGCCCTCCCAGCACTAGAATGACAGATGTGCCAGCATGTCCAGTTTATGTGGGTGCTAGAGATCCAAATCAGGTGCTCATGCTTGTATAGCACATTACATGCTGACTCATATCCCCACTCCTTAAAATTTCTATAAGCTGCCAGGTGGGGGTGGCAAAGGCCTTTAATCCCAGCACTTAGGAAGCAGAGGCTGGCAGATCTCTATGAGTTTGAGGCCAGCCTGATCTACAAAGTTAGTTCCAGAACAGCCAAGGCTACACAGAGAGAAACCCTGTCTGAAAAAGCAAAATAAAACAAATATTTCTAAAAACTAACTTATTAAGATTTTTATTTTTAAACAGAAAATTAAGATTTATTCCATTTGACTCTTCAGTTTTTATCATTTAAAATACTATAGTTATACCAGTAGAAAGATGCATTCTGTAATGTCTCTCTGAAGTACTTGTACAAAGAATAACTTGCTTGAAACTTGAACCAGAGGATATAGCAAGTGTTTCTAGATGTGCTGCATTTGAATCAAAGTTCTGTGATTTACTAGCTGATTAACATAATTAAAGGAAATAACAGCTATAAAACAACTTACATATAGCAGATATTTAATAAATATCAGGGCTAGAGAGATAGCTCAGCTGTTAAAAACACCAGAGGGTTAGGGTTCAAACCCAGCACACACATGGCAGCTTGTATCTGTCGACAACTCCAGTTCCAGGGGATCTAATGTCCTCTTTTGGCCTCCATAGGCATTGCTTGCACATGTAGCTCAGAAATAAAAAAAGGAAGGAAGAAATGGAGGGAGGGAGGGAGGGAAGGAAGGAAGATAGATCAGTTTCCTAGAGCTCCTTCCCCAGGTGGCAGTCAGCAAGTAAACAAACACCATGAAGGGGAAGAGGGTGTCTCTTTTCAGAAGGTATAATCTCATATAAGTCAAGGACTATCATTTTAAGTAGTTAACTCAGTTGCTCTCTTCTTTTTAGGAATATGTAAAATTTAAGCTTATTTAAAAATTAGATATATTTACTTAGTTCTTCAGAGGCAGTAAATTCTTTATGAAGTTGTCTTCTACAGGGAGTCAGCAAAATTTCTGAAAAATATAGAAAACATTTAGTATACTTAAAATAGTAATTTAAGTAGTTACATATCAATTCTGTTAGTTAATACTTATTACTCTCTTCTAGTAGGACTCCTTAGTGAACTATAAATAATTTTGTATATTTATTATATTTCTTATTGTATACGACTTTTGGTCTACATATATACATTTGTGCCTGGTGGCTGTAGAAGCCTGAAGAGGACTTTCCTGGAACAACTGAAATTAGAAACTGAAATTAGAAACTGAAACTGAAATTAGAGATGGTTGTGAGCCACATGTAGGTGCTAGAACCGAACCTGGGTGGTCATTTGCAAGAGCAGCATGTGTTTTTAACTGCTGAGCCATCACCCTAGCCCCATTTCTCTGGTTGGTTGGTTGGTTGGTTGCTTTTTTTTGTTTTTCAAGACAGGGCTTTTCAATGTAGCCCTGGCTGTCCAAGAGCTAGCTAGCTATGTAAACCAGGCTGGCCTGCCTGCCTTTGCCTCCTGAGTGCAGAGATAAGGCACATGCCACAACACCCAAAGGCTGAGAATATAGGTGTGTGCTACCATGCTAAGTTTAGGAAGAATTTTTAAGCAACTACAGAGCTAAATCCACGTTAGACATCTTTTTTACTGGTTATTTAGAGATAGATTTTTCCTTTCAACATTACTTTATACCCTAGTCAACAAACTTAATATTTTAGATGATAGTTGAGAATGTATAGCTATAATTACAGTTAAAGTTGCTGAATGAATTACTTTTTGAACAGATAAATGTTTTCCTTAGTTCATTTTTATATTTGTCTTCAGCTTCCATAATGACTTTATGATGATCACATTGGTATGCACAGGAGTGCAAAAGCTTGCTAAAATTTCGGCTGTTGAGGAATTTTCTTAATACTATGCAACCTAAAAGAAAACAAATTAAGTAAATGTACAGATGTTACAAAAGTATATACTAATAACTGTGAAATCAGATAACTTCTATGATGATAAACTAAATTAGGAATTTATAAGTATTTCAAGAAACCCAACCCATCCCAAAGAGTAAAGAAAATACAAAGACGTGTTGGGGCAGAGATGTGAATAGTTATGGCCACACGGAAAAGAAGCCTCCAACCCACTGTGGTGTCACATGCACACAACCTTAAGGACTTAGAAGGCCAGGCAGGGAGGCAGGAGGTTTGCAAGTTCAAGGCTAGCTTAGGCAGTTTTGTGAAACCTGTATCAAAAAAAAAAAAAAAAATTAAAGGGCTACTCCAAGTCAGCGTACAGTGGTCATCTAGTGTGTGCAAAGGCCTAGGTTCAACTCCCAGTACTGAAAAAGAAAAGGTAAGAGATAACTAAGGACTATCTCAGTTGGTAGAATATTTGCCTAACATGCATAAAACCCTGGATTAAATCTCTAGCATAGCATAAAATTGTACACACATTGTAATCCCAGCATTTAGGAAGTTCTTGCTATCCTGGCTTACACAGAGAACTGGAGGCCAGTCTGGACTATATAAGATTTTGTCTCCAATAAACAGAGAAGAGAAAGAAACAAAGTATCTACACTGGTTTGGTTGTGAGCCATTAAGGGATGGTACCTAAAGAAGACTTGTGGTTTAACTGAAAGACCCTCCATAGTCTGAGTGCTTGAATACTTGGTCCCTAGCTGGCAGTACTCTTTGAGAATGTTCAGGAATGGGCTTTGAGAATGTAAAGACTGGTGCCATTTCCAGTGTATTCTCTCTGCTTCCTTCCTGTGGATCAAGATGTGGGCTCTTAGCTCATGCTCTGGAACTCTCCCTCTCTAAGTTGCCTTGATGTCGTTTTATCATAGCAACAAAAAAGTAATACAGACATGACTTTTATGCTCAGTCTTTTTTTCTGTTTGCTTTAAACATCATTATTTTTTTTCTCGAGACAGGGTTTCTCTGTGTAGCCCTGGCTGTCCTGGAACTTACTATGTAGACCAGGCTGGCCTCAATCTCAGAAATCCACCTGCCTCTGCCTCCCAAGTGCTGGCATTATAGGCGTGCACCACCACTGCCCAGCTTTGCTTTAAAACATTTTTATGGAACATTTTAAACACCTAAAAGTAAAGTCCAGAGAACAACAAACATCTGTGCATACTTTACCCAGTTTCATAATTATTAAATCACAGGAAGTCAAATTTTATTGACATCTCTCCCATTCTAGTATATCCATGAGGACAATGGAATTTGCATTAAAATATCATGTCATTATACATCTCTAACATAAGGATACTGCTTTTTAAATATATAAAACTACCACCTAAGAAAATAATACTTACTATAATCTAAATACAGTGCCTGTCTTGGTTAGGATTTCTATTGCTGTGAAAAGACACCATGACCACAGCAACTATTATAAAGGAAAACATTTAACTGGAACTGGTTTATGGGTTCAAAGGTTTAATCCATTATTGTCATGGCAGGAAGCATGGCAGCACATAGGCAGACACAGTGCTGGAGAAGCAGCTAAGAGTCCAACATTTGGATCAGCAGGCAGTAGTGTGATAGTTTGAATAGGAATGGTGCCCCATAGACTCATGTGTTGGAATGCTTGGTCCATAGGGAGTGACACTAGTAGGAGGTGTGGCTTTGTTGGAGTAGGTATAGCCTTGTTGTAGAAGTGTGTTACTATGAGAGTGGGCTTTGAGGTCTACTATGATTAAGCTATACCCAGTGTCATGTGATACACAATCTTCATCTGCTGACTGCTGATCAAGTTGTAGAACTCTCAGCTCCTTCTTTAGCACCATGCCTGCCCTCATGTTTCCATGAAACCATGAAAATAATGCACTAAGCCTCTGAAACTGTAAGCCAGCCCCAATTAAATATTTTCCTTTGTAAGAGCTGCTGTGATCATGGTGTCTCTTCACAGCAATAGAAACCCTAAGACAAGCAGGAAGAGGGAGAGAGGGAGAAAGACACTCTGGATTTAGCATTTGAAATCCCAAAGCCCACCCCCAATGACACACTTCCTCCAACAAGGCCACATCTACTCCAACAAAGTCATACTTCTTTTTTTTTTATTTCCACGTGTAAGAGTTTTAATTGAGAGGGAAAGAAGGGGCAGTAGCGGAGAGAGAGGAGGGAGAGAGAGAGAGAGCAAAGTCATACTTCTTAATGCTACTCTTTAAGCAAAGAAATATATGAGCCTACTGGGGGTTAATCTTATTCAACTCACCACAGTGCTCAAAGTTCCCTGTCATATCAATTTTTTTCCCCTTTGGAAAGAGAGGATTTTGCTTAATATCGCTGGCTAACCTTGAACTTGAAACAATGCTCATCCCTTAGCCTCTTGAGTATGGAGAATACAGCCATGCATTATTGACCTTAGCTCAAAAAACAAACCCTCTCATTTTCTCACTTCTACCTTTCTCTCCCTCTTTGTTCTTATCTTTTTTCTTTTCTCTTTTCTTTTCTTTTCTTTTGTTGTTCCAAAATTTTGGTTCTTTGAATCATGATCCAAACAAGACCCACCATTACATTTGGTTGATATCATTTTTGTTTGTTTGTTACTGGGATTAAACTCAGAGCCTTACACACTGAGTACATACGCTACCACTAAACTACAATCTGGTGTTTGAGTTAACTGAAAGCTGTTATTTGCTCTTCCTGCCCTGCTTGCCATTTACTTGTGAAAAAAGTGGTTTGTGCCATGGCTTCTCAAAGGATTTGCTAGTTATGTCCATTAAAGATGTCTTTATAGAGCCAGATGTAGTGATCTTTGCCTATAATCTCAACACTCAGGAGACTTTAGTATGAAGATTATGAATTCTGGGCCAGTTTGGGATATTTAATGAGACCCTGTCTCTAGACAGACAGACAGAGTAAGCAAGTATTTGAAGGCCAGTGTGAGACATTTTTTAAAAATGTTCTTATGTACTCTGATAATGAGTCATCAAACTCAGCTTCAAGTGCTTTGCTAAAATTCCTCATACATAGTACTTTGTACTTCTCATTGTATCATATAAAAGGGCAGGGAAGTATTGTTTGTATGCACACATGTTTATGTAGGTAAACATGCACAGGTATATGTATATATGTATGTGGAAGTGAGAGGTCAACTTCAACTGTATTTCCTGAGGAGCCATCCAACCACTAGTCATTCATTCATTTGTTTGTTTATTTGGAAGAAATGTCTGGGGAAAATTACAAGTATATGCCAACTTGAGACCCATCCCATGGGCAAGCACCAATCCCTGACACTATTAATGATACTCTGTTATGCTTGCAGACAGGAGTCAAACATGCTGTCCTCTGAGAGGCTCCAGCCAGAAGCTGACTCTGACAGATGCAGACACCCACTGCTAAACATTGGATGGAGCTTGGGGACTCTTATGAAAGAACTGGAGGAAGGATTGTAGCCTCAAAGTATAGGAACTCCATAGAAAGAAAGACCAACAGAGTCAACTAACCTAGACCCTTGGGCTCTCAGAGTCTGAATTATCAGCCACAAACCATAATAGGCTAGACCTAGGCCTCCCTACACATAAGTAACAAATGTGAAGCTTGGTCTTCATGTGGGTCCCAAACAACTGAAGCAGGGGCTATCCCCAAAAGCTGTTGCCTGTATGTGGGATATGTTCTTCTAGCTGGGCTACCTTGTCTGGCCTCAGTGGGAGAGGAAGCACCTAGCTTTACAGCGACTTGAAGTGCCAGGGTAGGGGAATACCCAGAGGGGGCTCCAGCTTCTCAGAGGAGAAGGGGATGGGGGTGAGAGAAGGATTGTGAGAGGGTATGACTGGGAGGGGGGCAGTGAATGGCAAGTAAAGTGAATAAGTAAAAAATAAAATTCAATTAAATAACACCACCACCAAGTATGTGTCAGCTTTTTATATGGCTGCTGAGATGGAAATCAGTTCTGTAAGCTTGCTAGGCAAGTACTTTACTAATTTAGCTATCTCCCCAGTCTTCTCTCTCTCTCTCTCTCTCTCTCTCTCTCTCTCTCTCTCTCTCTCTCTTTCTCTCTCTCTCTCTATCTCTCTCTCTCTCTCTCTCTCTCTCTCTCTCTCTCTCTCTCTCTCTCTCTCTCTCTCTCTCTCTCTCTCTCTCTCTCTCTCCATCCTTGTCTCTTATACTCAGATAGACCAGTGAGCCAAGTATGTCAGACATAGTGTACATTTATTGGGGATGACACATGTGGTTTGAGTGAGAATGCCCCACTATAGGTTCATATGTTTGGAAGCCTGGTCTCCAATTAGTGGAGCTGTTTGGGAAGGATTAGGAGGGTGTGTCATTGGCTGCGGGATTTTGAGGTTTCATAAGCTCAAGCCCGGCACAGTCTTTTGTTTTTGCCCCTCTTTGTCTCTGTCTCTGTATGTCTGACTCTTTCTTTCTGCCTTCTTCCTGTGGATAAGGATGTAAAGTTCTCAGCTATTGCTTCAGCACCATGCTTGCAGGCTGCCACGCTTCCTGCCATGATGATCATGGACAAGTCCTCAATTAAATCCTTTCTTTCACTTGTGGTTTCTGACTGCGCCTGGAGTTGATCCTGTGCCACAGTGCTCCATACCCAAATACTGTTGGGAGAAAGCTGGTCTCCCAGGAGTGCTGACACACCTGTGAGCACAGGTAAGACCACCACTTCTGGTCAAATTCCTGGCCCAAGAGGGACCCACCCAGAGCCATCAGGACACAGGAATCAAGGAACAGCCAGGGACGGGATCATTCTAGTTTCTGTCTGCACCCTGGAGCTGGAGCTGACCCTGTGCTATAGCTCTCTATACCCAAATTCCTCACAGAGATAACTAGTCTCCCAGGACTACTAACACACGGGCTTGCAGGAAGTACAAGCCACAGTCAGAGACAGCAAGACCAGCTAACACCAGAGATAACCAGATGGCAAGAAGCCAGGGCAAGAACATAAGCAACAGAAACCAAGGCTACTTGGAATCATCAGAAAACAGTTCTCCCACCACAGCGAGTCCTGGATACCCCAACATTCCAGAAAAGCAAGACTGATTTAAAATCACATCTTATGATGATGATGATAGAGGACTTTAAGAAGGGCATAAATAACTCCCTTAAAGAAATACAGGAGAATACAGGTAAATAGGTAGAAGCCCTTAAAGAGGAAACACAAAAATCCCTTAAAGAATTACAGGAAAAGGCTGGAGAGATGGCTCAGCAGTTAAGAGCACCGTGTGCTCTTCCAAAGGTCGTGAGTTCAAATCCCAGCAACCACATGATGGCTCATAACCATCTGCAATGAGATCTGATGCCCTCTTCTGTGGTGTCTGAAGACAGCTACAGTGTACTTATGTATAATTAATAAATAAATCTTAAAAAAAAAAAGAATTACAGGAAAACACAACCAAATAGGTGAAGGAATTGAACAACACCATCCAGGATCTAAAAATGGAAATAAAACAATAAAGGAATCACAAAGGGGGACAACCCTGGAGATAGAAAACCTAGGAAAAAAATCGGGAGTCATTGGTGCAAGCATCACCAATGGAATATAAGAGATAGAAGAGAGAATCTCAGGGGCAGAAGATACCATAGAAAACATTGACACAACACTCAAAGAAAATGCAAAATGCAAAAAACTTCTAACCCAAAACATCCAGGAAATCCAGGATGCAATGAGAAGACCAAACCTAAAGATAATAAGTATAGAAGAGAGTGAAGATTCCCAACTTAAAGGGCCAGTAAATATCTTCAACAAAATTATAGAAGAAAACTCCCCTAACCTAAAGAAAGAGATGCTCATAAACATACAAGAGGGCCTACAGAACTCCAAATAGACTGGACCAGAAAAGAATTTCCTCCCATCACATAATAGTCAAAACACCAAATGCACAAAACAAAGAAAAAAATTTAAAAGCAGTAAGGGAAAAAGGTCAAGTAACATATAAAGGCAGGCCTATCAGAATTACACCAGACTTCTCACCAGAGACTATGAAAGCTAGAAGATCCTGGGCAGATGTTATTCAAATCCTAAGAGAACACAAATGCCAGCCCAGGATACTATACCCAGCAAAACTCTCAACTACCATAGCTGGAGAAACCAAGATATTCCATGACAAAAACAAATTTACACAATATCTTTCCACAAATCCAGTACTACAAGGGATAACAGATTTGGAAAATGCCAACACAAGTAGGGAAACTACACCCTAGAAAAAGCAAGAAAGTAATCTTCTTTCAACAAACCCAAAAGAAGATAGCCACACAAACATGAAATCAACATAAAAAATAACAGGAAGTAACAATCACTTTTCCTTAATATCTCCTAACGTCAATGGACTCAATTCCCCAATAAAAAGACATAGACTAACAGACTGGATATGTAAACAGGACCCAGCATTTTACTGCATATAGGAAATACACCTCAGTGTCAAAGACAGACACTACCTCAGAGTAAAGGGCTGGAAAACAATTTTCTAAGCAAATGGAAACAAGCTGGAGTAGCCATTCTAGAATCAAATAAAATCAACTTTCAACCAAAAGTTATCAAAAAGGATAAGGAAGGACACTTCATACTCATCAAAGGAAAAATATACCAAGAACTCTCAATTCTGAACATCTATGCTCCAAATGCAAGGGCACCCATATTCATAAAAGAAACTTTACTAAAGTTAAAAGCACACATTGCACCACACACAATAAAAGTGGGAGAATGCAACACCCCATCCTCATCAATGGACAGATCATGGAAACACAAACTAAACAGAGAGACATTGAAAGTAACAGAAGTTATGGACCAAATGGATTCAATAGATATCTACAGAACATTTCATCCTGAAACAAAAGAATATATCTTCTTCTCATCAACTCGTGGTACTTTCTTCAAAATTGACCATATAATTGGTCATGAAACAGGCCTCAACAGATACAAGAAGACTGAAATAATCCCATGCATCCTATCAGATCACCACGGACTAAGGCAACAAGAACAATGGAAAGCTCGCATACACACAGAAGCTGAACAACACCCTACTCAATGATAACTTGGTCAAGAAAGAAATAAAGAAAGAAATTAAACACTTCTTAGAATTTAATGAAAATGAAGGTACAACATACCCAAACTTATGGGACACAATGAAAGCAGTCTTAAGAGGAAAACTCATAGCTCTGAGTGCCTCCAAAAAGAAACTGGAGAGAGTATATACAAGTAATTTGATAGCACACCTGAAAGTTCTAAAACAAAGAGAAGCAAATACACCCCAGAGAAGTAGGCGGCAGGAAATAATCAAACTCAGGGTTGAAATCAACCAAGTAGAAACAAAAAGGACTATACAAAGAATCAACCAAACCAGGAGCTGGTTCTTTGAGAAAATCAACAAGATAGATGAACCCTTAGCCAGACTAACCAGGGGGCACAGAGACAGTATCTAAATTAACAAAATTAGAAATGAAAAGGGAGATATAACAACAGAAACTGTGGAAATTAAAAAAAAAAATCAGATCCTACTACAAAAGCTTATATTCAACAAAACTGGAAAAATCTGGATGAAATGGATAATTTTCTAGACAGATACCAGGTATCAAAGTTAAATCAGGATCAGATAAACCATCTAAACAGTCCTATAACCCCTAAAGAAATAGAAGCAGTCATTAAAAGTCTCCCAACCAAAAAAAGCCCAGGACCAGATGGTTGTAGTGCAGAATTCTATTAGGACCTTCAAAGAAGACCTAATACCAATACTCTTCAAACTATTCCACAAAACAGAAACAGAAGGAACACTACCCAATTCATTCTATGAAGCCACAGTTACATTGTGTATTCTCCCTTGGAGATGGAATGGTTTCTTCAGGAACTTGTCACAATTTCCTTTCATAGAAGACTTCATAAGAGATTTTTTTCAGGGGCTGGAGAGATGGCTCAGAGGTTAGAGCACTGACTGCTCTTCCAAATGTCCTGAGTTCAATTCCCAACAACCACATGGTGGCTCACAACCATCCATAATGA
The DNA here is from genome assembly GCF_008632895.1 of Mastomys coucha. Classification (NCBI taxonomy): domain Eukaryota; kingdom Metazoa; phylum Chordata; class Mammalia; order Rodentia; family Muridae; genus Mastomys; species Mastomys coucha. Next base: position 242,593,349 of record NW_022196905.1, read on the forward strand.
GATCTAACACCCTCTTCTGGAGTGTCTGAAGACAGCTACAGTGTACTTACATATAATAAGTAAATTTTAAAAAAAGATTTGCGGGGCAGTGGTGGCACATGCCTTTAATCCCAGCATTTGGGAGGCAGAGGCAGGCAGATTTCTGAGTTCAAGGCCAGCCTGGTCTACAGAGTGAGTTCCAGGACAGCCAGGGCTACACAGAGAAACCCTGTCTTGAAAAAACAAAAAATATATATTTTTTCTACTTCTATCATGTTTAATATTCCAAATAGATTTTAAAAACTGGTTGAGTACATATTACTTTTAGCTTCAGAAGACATCATGTATATTTAAGAGGCATTTAACTATTATAAATTATTTTGATGACTTAAAAATGTCAATATTGAGTTGTATATTTTAAAATAAATTGTATCAGCTTAGTAAAAAATAAATTAAAAAAATAAATCCTTTCTTTCATAAGAGTTACCTTGTTCATGGTGTTTCTTCTCAGCAAATACAACAGCAACTGAGACAACACAACTTCTTAATTTTGTAATAAAGCTAGATATTATCACACTCATTTCCTTTTCCACATTGATATTTTATGTGGTCCTTACTTTTTAATCACAAAAATGTCTAAAACCTAGCTTCATAAGAATATATTATCCAGAGCTGGGTGGTTTTAATCTCAACACTTGGGAGGCAGAGGCAGACAGATCTCTGAGTTCAAGGCTAGCCTGGTCTACAGAAAGTATTCCAGGACAGCCAGTGTTATGCAGATAAACCATATCTCAAACAAAAACAAAAACAAAAACAAAAAACCAACCAAACAAAAAAAACCAAAAATCAAACCCAAAACCAAAACAACAACAAAAGAATATGTTATCAGGCAAGGCACAATGTTATACACCATAGTCCTGGCTTCTTAGGAGGTGGAGCTAAGCCAGGAGGATCACTTAAGCCCATAAATTCCCAGGCCAGCCTAGGTGTTATATAAATACTTCATCTTTCAAAAACAAAACCCAAAATTTTATAAAGTGTCATTTATATGACGAATGTGGTACAATATAATGCTTCAGTGTTGAAACTGTGATCTACTTTGAGTTAGAAGTATGGTGTACCATATACTACTACCACCAACATCAAAATAACAAGAAGTAACAATCATTGGTCATTAATATCTCTCAACATCAATGGACTCAATTCCCCAGTAAAAACACACAGACTAACAGAATGGATGCATAAACAGAATCCATTATTCTGCTGTATACAAGACACACATCTCAGCAACAAAGATAGGCATTATCTCAGAATAAAGAGTTGGAAAAAGGTTTTCCAAGCAAATAGACCTAAGAAACAAGCTAGAGTAATCATTCTAATATGTAATAAAATAGACTTTCAACTAAAAGTAATCAAAAGAGATGGTAAAGGACATTTCATACACATAACAGGAAAAATCCACCAAGAGGACATCTCAATTCTGAGCATCTAGGCCCCAAATGCAAAGGCACCCACATTTGTAAAAGAAACATTATTAAAGCTTAAATTACACATCGAACCCTACACATTAATAATGGGAGACTTCAATAACTCACTCTTACCAATCAACAGGTCACTGAGACAGAAACTAAACAGAAATAATGAAACTAACAGAGGTTATGGTTCAAATGGACCTAACAAACATCTATAGAACATTTCATCCCAAAATAAATGAATAAACCTCAGCATCTCATGGACCATTCTCCAAAACTGACCATATAATAAGTCACAAAAGCAAGCCTCAACAGATACAAGAAGATTGAAATAATCCCATGCATTTTATCAGATCACTATGGATTAAAGTAGGACTTCAACAACAACAGAAACAACAGAAAGTCTACACGCTCATGGAAACTGAACAACTTTCTACTCAATGATCACTGCGTCAGGAAAGAAATAAAGAAAGAAATTAAAGACTTTCTAGAATTCAAAGAAAATGAGGGCACAATATACCCAAACTTATGGGACACTATAAAAGCAATGCTAAAAGAAAAGTTCATAGCACTAAGTGCCCTCATAAGGGAACTCAAGAGTTCTCACACTAATCAATTAAAAGTACACTTGAAGGCCCTATGGAAAAAAAAAAAAGAATCAAACATATGATTCCAGGAGGAATAGAAAGTAGGAAATAATCAAACTCAGGGCTGAAATCAATCAATTGAAACAAAGATAACAGGGCTGGCAAGATGGCTCAGTGGGTAAGAGCACTGACTGCTCTTCTGAATGTCCTGAGTTCAGATCCCAGCAACCACATGGTGGCTCACAACCATCCATAATGAGATCTGACACCCTCTTCTGGTGTATCTGAAGACAACTACAGTGAATTATGCTGGAGCGAGCGGGGCTGTCCTGAGTTCAATTCCCAGCAGCCATATGATGGTTCACGGCCATCTGTACAGCTACAGTATATTCATGCAAATAAAATAAATAAATCTTAAAAAAAAAAAGAAACAAAGATAACAAAACCAAGAGCTGGGTCTTTTGAGAAAATCAACAAGATTGACAAACCCTTAGCCAAACTAACTAAAAGGGACAGAGACAGTGCCCAAATGAATAAAATCAGAGATGAAAAGGGAGATATAACAATGGACACTGAGGAGATAAAAAGAATCATTAGAGCCGGGCGGTGGTGGCGCACGCCTTTAATCCCAGCACTTGGGAGGCAGAGGCAGGCGGATTTCTGAGTTCGAGGCCAGCCTGGTCTACAGAGCGAGTTCCAGGACAGCCAAGGCTACACAGAGAAACCCTGTCTCGAAAAAAAAAAAAAAAAAAAACCAAAAAAAAAAAAAGAATCATTAGGTCTTACTCTACAAAAAAGGAAAATCTAAATGAAATGGATAATTTTCTAGACAGATACCAATTACCAAAGCTAAATCAAGATCAGGTGAACAGTCTTATAACCCCCAAGGAAATAGAACTAGTCATTAAAACTCTCCCAATCAAACATACACACACACACACACACACACACACACAACTGTGTCAGGTGGATTTAGCACAGAATTCTACCAGATTTTCAAAGAAGAGCTAGTGCTAATACTCCTCAAACTAGGTACATAAAACACACAAACACTCAACAAAGAAAGAGAATTTCAGAACAATTTCCCTTATAAAAACTGATGCAAAAATACTCAATAAAATACCAGCAAATCGAATCCAAGATATCAAAGACATCATCCATCATGATCAAGTAGGTTTCACCCCAGGGATGCAGGGGTAGTTCAATATATGAAAATCCATCAACATAATCCAATATATAAACAAACTGAAAGAAAAAAACCACATGATCATCTTATTAGATGCTAAAAAAGCCTTTAATAAAATCCAACACCCCTTCAAGTTCAAATTCTTGGAGAGATCAGGGATTCAAGGTGCATACCTAAACACAATAATGGCAATGTTCATCAAATTAAATAGAGAGAAACTTAAAGCAATTCCATTAAAATCAGAGACAAGTCAAGGCTGTCCACTTTTTCCCCTATGTCTTTTATATAGTATTTGAAGTTCTACTCAGAGCAATTAAGTCAAGAAAGGGAGGTCAAGGGCAAACAAATTGAAAAGGAAAAAGTCAAAGTATTGCTATTCTTAGATGATGTGATAGAATACGCAAGTGACCCCAAAAATTCTACCAGAGAACTCCTACAGCTGATAAACACTTTCAACAAGTTGGCTGCATAGAAAATTAACTAAAAAAAATAGTAGTGCTCCTCTATACAAGTGATAAATGGGCTGAGAAAGAAGTTAGGGAGATAGTATCCTTCACAATAGCCAAAAATAATACATATCTTGGTGTAACTCTAACCAACCAAGCAAAAGACCTCTATGACAAGAACTTCAAGTCTCTGAAGAAAGAAATTGAGGAAGATATCAGAAGATGGAAAATCTCCCATGCTCACGGTTTGGTAGGATTAACGTAGTGAAAACAGCCATCTTATTGAAAACAATTCAATGCAATCCCCATCAAAATTCTAACACAACTCTTTACAGATCTTGAAAGAGCAATTCTCCACTTCACATGGAAAAACAAAAAACCCAGGATTGCTGAAACAATCCTGAAAAATAAAAGAACTTCTGGAGGAGCCACTATCCATGACTTCAAACTGTACTACAGAGCAATAGTGATTAAAAACTACATGGCAATGGTATAGAAACAGACAGGTTGTTTAGTGGAATCAAATTGAATACCCAGAAATAAACTTATATACCTATGGACACTTGATTATTGGCAAAGAAGCCCAAACCATACAATAGAAAAGGGAGAACATCTTCAACAAATGGTACTAGTCTAACTAGATGTCTGCATGTAGAAGAATGCAAATAGATTCATACTTACCACCCTGCATAAAACTCAAATCCAAATGGATCAAAGACCTCAACATAAAACCAGATACATTAAATCTAATAGAACAGAAAGTGGGGAATAGGCTTGAATTTGTCAGTACAGAAGGCAACTTCCTGAACAGAACACCAATGGCTCAGGCACGAAGGTCAACAATTAATAAATGGGACCTCATGAAACTGAAAAGCATCTGTAAGGCAATGGACACTATTAATGGGACAAAACAACAGCATACAGATTGGGAAAATATCTTCACTAACCCTACATCCAATAAAGGGCTAATATCCAAAATATACAAAGACCTTAAGAAGTTAGACACCAACGAAGCAAATAACCCAATTAAAAAATGGGGTGTGCTGGGCAGTGGTGGCACACGCCTTTAATCCCAGTACTTAGGAGGCAGAGGCAGGCATATTTCTGAGTTAGAGGCCAACCTGGTGAGAGTTCCAGGTACAGAGTGAGTTCCAGGACAGCCAGGGCTACACAGAAAAGCCCTGTCTTGAAAAACCAAAAAAAAAAAAAAAAAAAAAAAGCGGGGGGGTACAGAACTAAACAGAGAATTCTCAACAGAGAAATCTCAAATGGCCAAGAAGCACTTAGAGAAATGTTTAATGTCCTTAGTCATCAGGGAAATGTGAATCAAAATGACTCTGAGATTCCATTTTACACCCATCATAATGGCTAAGAACAAAACCTCAAGGGACAGCTCATGCTGGTGAGGTTGTGGAGCAAGTAGAACACTCCTCCATTGCTGGTGGAAGTGTGAACTGTACAACCACTCTGGTAATCAATTTGGTGGTTTCTCCATAAATTTGAAATAGTTCTACCTCAAGACCCAGCTATATCACTCCTGGGTATATATCCAAAAAATGCTCCACCATCCCACAAGGACATTTACTCAACTATGTTCATAGCAGCCTTATTCATAATAGCCAGAAACTGGAAACAACCCAGATGTCCTTCAACTGAAGAATGGACAAAGAAAATGTGGCTCATTTACACAGGAATACTACTCAGCTATTAAAAACAAGGCTATCATGAATTCCGCAGGCAAATGAATAGAACTAGAAAATATCATCCTGAGTGAGGTAACCTAGACCCAAAAGGACATGTATGGCATGTACTCACTAATAAGTAGATATTAGCCATAAAGTTTAGGGTAACTACACTATAATCAATAGACTCAATGAAGCCAAATAACAAGGGGGGGGGGTCTAAGGAAAGATGGTTGAATCTTTCTCAGAAGAGGAAACAAAATAGATATTGGAGGTCAATGGAAGAAGGGAACTGGGTAGGATAGTGGATGGGAAGGGGATCAGGGCAGTGGAGATCAGATGTAGGGAGAGCAGGGGAGAAACAAGGGAAATCAGAGGTGGGGGGCGGGGAAGCAATCTCTAGAACCTGCTAAAGACCTGGAAAGACCTCTAGACCAGAGGGTATAGAGGAATGACTCTAGCTAGGACTCCTAGCAGTGGGGGATATGGATCTGAAAGTGGTCATTTCCTCTAGCCAGGCAGGACTCCCGGTGGAGGGATAAAGACAGTAAACTATCTACAAGACCTTCAACCTAAAATGTGTCCTGCCTACAAGAAGTACAGGGACAAAGAGCAGAGACATTAGGAATGGTCAACTAATGACTGCCCCAAATTGAGACTGATCCCATAGGCAAGAACCGATTCCTGACACTATTAATGATTTTCTGCTATGCTTGCAGACAGGAGCCTAGCATAACTGTTATCTGAGAGGCACCACCCAGCAGCCAATTGAAAGAGATGCAGAGA
>NW_022196905.1:242599933-242606917 GCF_008632895.1 Mastomys coucha
GGCTAACATTCAGAGTGGGACTCCCCTTTCACAAAGGAGAAGGGGAGGGTGGAATGGGGAAAGTATCTGTGTGAGGAGGAACTGGGAGGAGAGGGGAGCTGATATTGGGATATGAAATGAATAAATAAATTTAATATAAAAAAGAAGTGTGGATTATTGTACTTTCCTTAAATTAAAAAAAAATTGTGTATACCCTTATAAACTCACTCCAGAACTCATGGGGTCCTAGGTGGACAACCTGGGAACTATGGCTTTAGATTTCTGAGAGGAAAATATTTTAAGTAACAATATTCATAAATATAAAGAAACTAAGGGAGATAAGAAATTTCTAAGGATCAGAGCTATGAGACACAGACAGCTAGCCAGATACTGTCTGTTATTAGGACCCACCAGCCTCAACACCATATTCTCTTATTCTCTGTACCACCACCAAGAGTGTGGGTTTCCTTTAGAATGCTGCCAAATGGCACTTGCCACACTGGGCAGCAATGGGGAGCACTCTATTGAAAATAAATTCCCTTTTTATAAGTGCACTATTCTGTCATATGATTCTTATAATAAATTTTTATTTCTGTGTTTAAAAGAGAAATTTCCAAGGAGCTGGAGATATTGCTGAGTGATAAAGAACACTTGCTATTCTTGCAGAGGACTTGGGTTTGATTCCCAGCATCCATAATGCCTTAGTTAGGGTTTCACTGATGTGAACAGATACCATGACCAAGGCAACTCTTATAAGGACAACTTTTAATTTGGGGCTGGCTTACAGACTCAGAGGCTCAGTCCATTATCATCAAGGTGAAAATATGACAGCATCCAGGCAGGCATGGTACAGGAGAAGCTGAGAGTTCTACATCTTCATCTGAATACTGCTAGCAGAATACTGGCTTCTAGGTAGCAGGATGAGGGTCTTAAAGACCACATATGCAGTGACAAACCTACTCCAAAAAGGCCACACCTACACCAACGGAGCCACAGCTTCTAATAGTGCCACTCCTTGGGCTGAGCATATACAAACCATCACACATAAGGTGGCTAACAATTGTCAGTTCTAGGGGATCCATGCCCTCTGAACTCTGCACACATAGCATATATATGAACTCACATAGAAACACACATATATACATGAAAATGATTATTTGTAACAAAGAGTTTTTTATGCCTCTGGTTTTAGCTATGTGTGGTAGGGCTCCCCTATAATTTCAACACTATAAAGGCAGAGGCAAGAGGATCACAAGTTTGAGGCCAGTTTGGGCTATATGGCCAGACTCTCTCTCTCAAAACATAAGCAAATAAATAAATGAACAAGCCTGGATATGGTGGTCATGCCTGCAATCTCAGCACACTGGAGGCAGAGTCAAGAGGACTACAACATGTTGGAGGCCCAACAGAGCTGAGGCAGCAAGCATAGGGACAAGTTTAGTAATCTTGTCCATTCCTTCTGTTTTATGTTTGTGGGAATCAAACTATGCCTGTTGTTTGCTGTCATGCCACTCTGCCAAGGTGGACTTCTCTCTCTTTAAAACCACAATCCAAACTAAACCCTGCCTTCTATAAGTTGCGTTAGTCATGGTACTTTATTATAACAACAGAAAACCTAACACAGCAGCCTAGCTCCTTTACCTACATCTATTATGCACAGATAACCTCTCTGAACAATGCACTAAACAATCTTGGACACTACATCCCCATCTGAATACCTCCAATTCCTCTGAACAATGAGATAAGTTTCTCCTTCCTTAACAACAACCAAACCTAGTGTTTGCCTGCATGTATATCTATCTGTGTGCCAACTACATGTTGTACCCAACAAAGTCAGAAGAGGATGTCAGATCTCTTGGAATTAGAGTTATAGATGGTTGGGAGCAGCCATGTGGGTGCTAGAGATTGAACATGGGCCCTCTAAAAAGTAGCTCATCTTAACTGCTAAGTCAAATCTTCAGCCCCTTATTTTTTATTTTTAAGTGTGTGTGTGTGTGTGTGTGTGTGTGTGTGTAGTGTAGTGTGGTGTGCATGTGGGTGCATGACTTCTATAAGCTCATATATTTGAATGTCTGTTCCCAGCTGGTGGACTGTGTAGGAAGGATTAGGAGGTGTGGCCTTGTTAGAGGAGTGTGTCACTGGGGATGGGCTTCGGAGGTTTCAAAAGCCCATGCCAGGCCCAGTCTTTCTCTTGTTTTTTCTCTCTAAAGCTGTAAGCAAGGTCCCAACTAAATATTTTCTAAGCTGCTTTGGTCATGTTTCATCACAACAGGACAGTAACTAAGACAGCTATAGAAGCCAGAATAGAGTGCCAGGTCCACTGGAGCTAGAATTACAAGTGGTTGTGAGCAGTGCATGTTGGAAACTAAACTCTGGTCCTCTTCAAGAGCAGTATGGCTCTTAAGCACTGCCCTAAGTGTAAAGAGTTTCTATTCAAATATATTCCCTGTGTATCTGAATATGAGTACCAGCTTTGGCTGGTATGCAATAACAAATGGTTTTCAAATAAACATTTAGGAAGAATTCCCTATTTACCATCCTATGCCTATGCATAATTGAGTGAGCACAGGATTAAAATTAGATGCATTATAGAGAGAGACATGCACAGTAGGATGATTATATGACCTAACCTACCAATCAAAACAGAGAAGTGCTCATGCTTTACCTTTAACAACTAAACTCTTTTTCTGAGCTCCAAACAATAACTGGAGCCCTGAAGTATTCTTAACTAGTATAGCCTACTGTCAATCTTTACAGGGTATCCCTCTCTAATCTATACTTTTGGTTGGCTCTTAATAAAGATACCTTGGTACTTCTGCATATTTATGTGAACACTTATTTTCCATGCTTTGAATAACAGGTCATGAACTTAAAAACACCTGACCCTAACCCTGGCCACTGATAACAGAGCTATCAAGTAAGATCCCATGTCAATAATCTAAAAAATAAAATAAAATAAAATAATGAGTTAATAATGAACAAGTCGCCAATTTTAGGGGGAACAGGCTCCAGGTAATCTAAAGTTTAAAGTTCAGTAGAATGACAGACAAAAAAATAAAAATAAAAAAAAAATTAAAAAAAAACCCTAAATTAACTAGCTAGATTTAGAGGGAAAATGAGGCTTTACCTAACTTTAACATATTAAAATAAGTAGAATGGTAAGAAAAGAGGGACAGGACAAAGATCACAGCAGTAGTGGGGCACTTTCCTAGTATACGTGAGATCCTGGGTTCAATCCTCAATAATGACAAGAGTGTGTGTGATAGTGGACAAGAGGACAAGTGCTGGGTTTTAGGGAATTAAGGGAACAACTGTACTGAGAGAGAAGGAATCAGAAGAGTCAACAATAAAAAAACACAACACCACTCTGGCATGCTCACACATGCATGCTGATAATCCCAACAGAGGCAGGAAGATTGCTGAAATTTTGGAGTAAGTTTGAGGTCTGAGGTCAGCTAGGGCTATATAATCAAACCTTATCTTAAAAGATTCCTCTCAGGTCTGGGGAGATGGCTTAGTAGTTGAGAGCATTAATGGCTCTTTCAGAGGATCTGGGTTCAATTTCCAGCAATAACAAGACAGCTCACAACAGTCTGTAACTCCAATCCCAGGGTAATTGGCCTTCTTAGGCATCAGGCACACAAGTGGTTCACAGGCATACATGCAAGGAACTCTCCCCCCCACTTCCTCCCTCCCTCCTTCCTATCCATCTTAAAAAGAAGTAAGGTAGAGTAGATGAATATTTATAGGGAAAGTAAATAGTACCAAGTATTTTTTTAAAGATTTTTTTTTTTTTGGTTTTTCGAGAGAGATTTATTTTTAATTTTTTATTTTGCTTTATTTTATTTTTCATTTTTTGAGACGGGGTTTCTCTGTGTAGCCCTGGCGGTCCTGGAACTCACTCTGTAAACCAGGCTGGCCTAGAACTCAAAGATCCACCTGCCTCTGCCTCCCAAGTGCTGGGACTAAAGGCGTCGCCACCACCGTCACTACCACCGCTTGGCCAAGTATTTTTTTTTTTTTTTAAGATGAGAAAAAATAAGCATGGTTCAGGTATGACAAATGGACGTAATAGCCCAAACTACCTACCTAGGTATTTTGCAATGAACTCAAGATAGCACTATAAAATAATGCAAAATTTATAAGGAAAGTACAATAATAATCAGCATTTATTAGACATGAACAACTTAAACCAAGGAGCCCACACTTTTAGCACTGAAATATTAGGTTAATCTAGGAGTGGTGGCTCACAGCTGAATCTCGGGCTATCCTAGGCTATATAGTGGGTTCCAGGACAGCCTGGATTACAATGTGATAGTCTGTCTCAAAAGCAGAAAAAAAGAAATTTAAGATTAAATCACATTTTTCATATTAATGATGTCTATGGTGGTTTGAATAAGAATGGCCCCCACAAGCTCATATATTTGAACACTTAGTCACAGGGAATGGCACTACTAGAGAAGGATTAGGAGGTGTGGCCTTGTTGGAGAAAGTGTGTCACTTGGTGGGAGGGGGCTTTGAGGTTTCTAAAGCCCAGAGTCTCTCTCTTTTAGACTACAGATGAGCTACTGCTCCAGCACCTGCCTGCATGCTGTCCTACTCCCCCATCATAATGATAATAGACTATATCTCTGAAAATGTAAGCAAGCCACCAATTAAATGCTTTCTTTCATAGTTTCCTTACTCATGGTATCTTTTCACAGCAATAGAACTGTAACTAAGATACTAACTTTGCTTGTTTGTTTGTGTGTCTGAGAGATGAGGAAGTGCTACACTGCCTAAGTAGACTGGAATTTCTAGGCTCTAATGAGCCTTCTGTGTCAATCTCCACCCTATCCCTCTCTCAGTTTTCTTAGTTTTTCAAGACTAGGTTTCTCTGTATAGCCCTGGTTGTCCTAGAACTCACTCTGTAGACCAGGCTGGCCTCGAACTCAGAGATCTGCCTGCCTCTGCCTCCCAAATGCTGAGATTAAAGGTGTTCACACTACCTCCCAGCTCTGCCTCAGCCTCTGAAGTGGCTGGAACACAGGTATGATGATTTAATGGAAGGTACTGCAGAAAAGAGCTCACAATTATATAAGACAGAAGAAAGAGGACATGAGATTCATACTGTGGTTATACATCAGCTTCAGAGTAACATAAATGCACATCATCATCCAAAATAGAGCAGTGATGTTCTTAACTGAAAATGGAGCTTTTTCCCATAAAGCAGGGTGCATTAAAAAGTGAGCATGAAAAAAATAAATAAATGGTAGGTTTTGAATAGAAAGGTTGGGATCAGTGCAATGAGACCTTATAGAAAAAAATCAGTAGTGGGGAATGGCATACTATGAACATTAATAAATTATAAATATAAAACTATTATGGGATACTTAATACCTGTTTAGAGCATAATACATAGTAAATATTTCTCTATTCTCTGTAAACATATGTACCTTGCACATTTAAAGTTATAGATGGTGTTATAATAAAAACAAAACAATAAATAATAGATATACTAATTACAGTTATTCATGTGGGCATGGCCTAATGCAAAATAGAGAACACTGATTTGAATGCTTTCATTCAAAATTCAGACTGTCATTTATTCAAAGGAGATGAAATTAAGGCAGAAGTGTTATAAATTCTAGTTAACTAATAGTAGATACAGATTCAACTATAAAATTATTAGAATTAAAAAATATTTACCTAAGCACTTATATTTTAACATTCTGGAACATCTGTCAGTTGCTTGAAAACCGACTTCTTTATCTATTATGTCTAAACACAATGTAAATGGATCTGAAAAATTCCAAAACATAAGATTTTTTTTTTGTTTAATGAAAAGGTTCTGAAATGTGTAAGATCTATTAAGTCTCAGATTTCCATACACTTTCTCTTAGTACTATATATCCAGTAATGTTAGTGGATAAAGAGGAAGATTCTGGATATGAGTAAGTGGTACTAAAGGTGAGTATGCCAGAGTTATACATGGCAGATGTACCAATAAGAAACAATAAAATGGGCTGGAGAAATGGCTCAGAGGTTAAGAGCACTGACAGCTCTTCCGGAGGTCCTGAGTTCAATTCCCAGCAACCACATAGTGACTCACAACCATCTATAATGGGATCTGATGCCCTCTTCTGATGTGTCTGAAGATAGCAACTGTGTACTCAAATAAATAAAATGAAAAAATATTTAAAAAGAAAAGAAAGAAAGAAGCAATCAAACAAACAAACAGTTTAAATCATACCTGTTTCTGATACCTGCTGCTTTCTCTTTTCGACAGTATGAGCCAGATGTTTAAGGATCTGGCCACTGAAAGACAATGGAAACTATGTTACTAGAAGTAAATATTCTGTGGTGTGGGGGAATTTTAAACAGTAGTGTGATTCTCAATGTCCAACAGACAGATGGAGCTGGATCCAAAACCTACTGCTATAAGCTCAGTGTCAAATGTCCCTCCAAAGCCCATTATTCAAGCCCAGTGCACTACTGGGAGATTTTGAACTCTTCAGGAGTGGGTCCTTGTAGGTTTAAGGTCACCAGGTATATACCCTTGAAGGGGACTGTGTGACTGTACCTTGTCCTACTACTTCTGTTTCTTGGATCATGGGGTGGGTGGTTTGCTCCAACAGATGCACCTGTCATGCTGTGCTGGTCTTGTTAGACACCCCAAAGCAAAGGGTACCTAGCCCACCATTTCAGACTTTAACTTTCAGAAGCATGAAAGAAAATCTTTTCCCTTTAAATGTTAACTACCTCAGGTATTTTGTTATAATGGCAGAAGGCTGGCTAGTACATCAACAAACTTGGCCAAAATAGAGTCTGCAATAGTCATAGGAAACAAGTCTCCAAAGAGCAAAAGGAGACAGAAGGGAAATATTGTAAAAACACTAACAGAGAGGGCTCCTTTTAAAATTTTTATTGATTTTGTTAAGTCTTCTGTATCCAAGACTGGCCTTAAACTTGCTCTGTATTAGGGGGTGACTTTGAATTTTTTTTTATCCCTCTGCCTCTACTTTA
>NW_022196905.1:242606927-242612397 GCF_008632895.1 Mastomys coucha
AGAGAGAGAGAGAGAGAGAAAGAGAGAGACAGGCCTTGGAGCAGAAGGCAAGGCTGGCCCCAAAACATATATGAGCCTTTTGCAGTCTCCTACCCATGAGAAGTAAGGTTAAAATTACCCCAAGAATGGTCTTGAAGACAGAGCTCCCATGCCATACTCCTAAGCCTTGTAATGAGTTCTGACAAAAGTGTAAATTTTCCATTTTTTGTTTGTTTGTTTTTGGTTTTTTGAGACAGGGTTTCTCTGTGTAGCCCTGGCTGTCCTGGAACTCACTCTGTAGACCAGGCTGGCCTCGAACTCTGAGATCCACCTGTCTCTGCCTCCCAAGTGCTGGGATTAAAGGCGCCACCACTGCCCCACTGTTTTTGTTGTTGTTGTTGTTGTTATTTTTGTTTTTGTTTTTTTGTTTTTTGGACAATGGTCAAAAGCCTAAATGCACTTCCTCTGACACTCTGGACTTTTTTCTCTTTCCTTGACGTTCTCCTCCTCTCCCACCATAAAGCTCCTATTGACCTTCTTTGCTCCAAATGCTAGCTTTTGCAGCCCCTAACATAAACACTCATAGCTCTCCCTCTTTTCTTCTCCATCTCTCATCCTGGCAGCAGCTGAGATTTGCTGCCTGCCTGCCTTGTTTTCCTTCCACACTCTAATAAAACTGTCCTTGAACTTGAAGAAAGAAATCTTGCAAAGGAAGAAAGGAGTGACAGTGTACTCCAGACAGACTTAAGTACTGCAGCTGTCAGACAAACATAACAAAGGTTTAAGATAGAAAGCTGCATGCCTGTATCCTACTTACTGCCTGTGAAGTGGAAAGGGCAGTGCTGGAAACAGAACTGGGGAAATTAAAGGAAACCCAGCAGAATGGAGGTAGCAGAGGTGGCGCACGCCTTTAATCCTAGCACTTGGGAGGCAGAGGCAGGGGGATCTCTGAGTTCGAGGCCAGTTTGGTCTATATAGAGTTCCATGACAGCCAGGGCTACACAGAAACCCTGTCTTGAAAACAAACAAACAAACGCAAACCCAAATTGATTTTCATCCCACTCTACTCTCTTCACTACAGTAAATTTCCAAATGAGTATTTGCAATATTACTGCCAGGTTGAATGCTTCCATTATTACTTCAAGTACAGGGACTTATTTGAGTTTTCTTTTGTAAGCAGCATAATTTCTAAAATTCAAATTTGATTATGGTCTTAGGGTTTCTTTTTTTTTGTTTGTTTTAGTTTTTCGAGACAGGGTTTCTCTGTATAGTCCTGGCTGTCCTGGAACTTAGGGTTTCTATTGCTGTGATGAAACATCATGACTGAAAAGCAAGTTGAGGAGACAAGGGTTTATTTGGCTTCAACTTCCATGTTGCACCCCACCACTGAAGGAAGTGAAGACAGGAACTTGAACAGGGCAGGTAACTGGAAGCAGAAGCTGATGAAGAGGCCATGTGCTGACACTGGCTTGCTTCACAATGCTTGTTCAGTCTGCTTTCTTAGAGAATCCAGGACCATCAGCCCAGGGATAGCAACACCCACAATGGGTTGGACCCTCCCCCATCAATCCCTAATGAAAAAAATGCCCTACAGGCTTTCATATAGCCTGATCTTGTGGAGGTATTTCCTTAATTGAAGTTTCCTCCATTCAAATGACTTCAGCTTTTATCAAGTTGATATAAAACTATCAAGCACACGTATTTCACTCAATTTAAAGTCTTCAGGAGCTTAGGATGTAATTCAATTGGTAGAATGTTTGCCTAACATGCACAAAGCCCTGGTTTTGATCACCAGCACCATTTAAGCTGGGGGACGGACAGGGGTAGTAGTATACACAGGATGGTAAAGGTCATCCTGGACTATACAGGTTGTTGGGGTTTTGTTGTTGTTGTTGTTTGTTTGTTTGTTTGTTTTCTGTATTTGTGAGTCATGAGATCTTGTTTCAAAAGAAAAAATAAAGCAAAAAATGTCATTAGTGGTTCTCCATAATTAAACCCCAAAACCTGAGAATATGCAACGCCTTTGATAAACTAGCATCTATACCCCCTCTTCCAAACTCATTGGTCATTTTTTTTTTAAACTCTAGAGCTGGGAATATATAGCTTAGTTGGTAGAGAAATTACCCAATATCAGTAGGTCATGGGTTCAATCCCCAACACTGCACACAACTGGGAGAGGTTATCAAATACCAGCACTTGGGAGATAGAGGTAGGAAGATCAAAATTTCAAGGTCACCCTCAGCTACGTAGCCAGCTTGAGATGTAAGAGATCCTATCTCAATTTTATTTCCTCTCACATCCACACTCATGACAAGCAACCCTAATTAAAAGCAGCCAGGCACACAGCACATAGCACTAAAGCCATGGAAGTAGGAAGAAGACTTATTAGAAAGAAGAAAGGGATTGGCAGGAAGAGGAGAGAAATAAGAATATTCTGAAGGGGAAATATGATAAAGAACATTTTATATGGATGAAATTGTAAAAGGATAAATACATTGAAAAAAGGAAACAAAGGGAATTCCTACTCTAGGGTCCTCCAAATACCATGTTTAATCATTCCTGTATCCACAGTGCATAACAACATGACACTCAATAAATACTTATTGAAGCCCTATAATCATTAAACTATACCTTGATGGAGAAACAGAATCCTTTTGGTCAAAAGTTTTTTCTTCATTTAAGTTTTGAGCACAGCTTGGAGTAGTTTTATGTACAATCTTATTTTGCCCTTTCTCCTTATAGAAAGGATTAACTGGGTTTGTGTTCTTTTTCAGAGTCTTCAGTTGGTTTTCATTAGCACAAGCGGTAGACATGATTTCACTGGGCTTATATCTGCGAAGCTCTCTAGACTGGTTTATATCCTCAGCTTCTGCTCTGGTACCTCCAATACTATCTGCACAGAGATGTTTCAAATTGGTCTGAATGTTTACTTTCACAGATGGGGTAGTATCCTTATATTGTCCATTCCCATTTTGTTGTTTCTCCTACAATGTAAGAAACAGCAAGTAAATAATTTCAATACAGTCATTTCCTTATAATATCTTACATCCTTAATATAAAAACTTTGATTGATAATGGAACATAGTAAAAAAATAATTTACATTAAGAGGAAAATTTATTTATTTAATAAATGATGTTGATAGAATCAGAAGTGAGGAGGACACAACATCTATCCCATCACCTGGAGTAACTGGGACCAGTGGGGACCCAGGCATACAAGGAACTCCACCAGACTAATGGCAAGGATTCTTTCTGTTCTGTGTGGGGCATAAAGTCTGCAGCCAGTCCCACAACAGCCAGAGGAAGCTCCACTCCCAGGCACTCTAACACCCAGGATCATAGATTCAGAGATGAGGAGGACACAACATCTGTCCCAACACTGGGAGTAACAGGGACCAGCAGGACCCAGGCACACAGGAACTCCGCCAGACCAGTGGCAAGGGTTCCTTCTGGAACACCAAGGCAAAGTCAACTGGATGGTCTTGAGGCTACCCCACCGTAAAGGGTCAGCCCCTACTGACCTGGCTTGCAGCACCACCAAGATGGTGACATGATTCAGCCTGCCAAGGGTGTAGGGGAGGAGCTAGAGACTTCTTTTATAGTTATTAGATCTCTGAAAGCTCTCCTCTTTTTGGCTTGGAAGAGATTTTATGGAAGGAGCTCCAGGTAAAAGATAGGGATTCTCTTTGAGCTTGCAGGAACAACAGAGAAGCAGCTGGCAGGACACAGGTAAAACAGAATTCTAGGAAAGAGAGTTAAGGAGCCCTCTTGGATTTGGAGGAACTCAAGAGAAAAGTAGAGTAGCTCAGTAGAATGCCACAGAGAGAAAAAGGTTTCTAAACAGCTGGCAGTTTAGTTGTAGAATAAGGCTTGTAAATAGATATTTTGTATATAGTTCAGAAAATAAAGTTACCTCACTAAACTAGCAGGTTTTTACTTCAGCTTATACCTCCCATGTATTTACTGGTATAAATATTAGATTTAAACAGTTACACAGAGTTTGAGTTTAGAATGACGACTACATTCTAGGAATATAGTAGTTGTCTTAGCTATTACTGTTGATGTGATTAAACACCAAGACGAAAAACATCTTGGGGAAAAAAAGGCTTATACTTCCTTATCACTGTTCATGCTCCAAAGTCAGGACAGCAATGCAAATAAGGCAGGAGCTGATGTTGCAGGAGCCACACACGAGTGCTGCTTTCTGGGTTGCTTCACATGGATGGCTCAGTCTGCTTTCTTTTTCTTTTCTTTTCTTTTTTTCTTTTTTTTTTTTTTTTTCGAGACAAGGTTTCTCTGTGTAGCCCTGGCTGTCCTGGAACTCACTCTGTAGACCAGGCTGGCCTCGAACTCAGAAATCGTCTGCCCTCTGCCTCCCAAGTGCTGGGATTAAAGGCATGCTCCAGCACTGCCCGGCCAGTCTGCTTTCTTACTATCTAGAACAACTAGCCCAGGAGTGGCCCTACCCACAATGGGGCGAGCCCTCCCACATCAGTCACTAATTAGAGAATGCCCCACAGGCTTGCCTACAGCCCAATTTTATGGAGACATTTTCTCAACTGAGGCTCCCTCTATTCTGATTACTTCACTTTGTGTCAAGGTGACAGAAAACTAGCTAGAATAGCTGACAACTTAATACACAAATGTATCACTGTTAAGCCACAACCTTAAGATTATACATTAATAAAGACATCACAATATAGAACATTTTACAAATCAGTCTGTAGTGACAATTTTGGCATTTTGGTCTCTTTAAAAAACACAGAAATATTATATGTTTTTGTTTTAATCCCACGTGTGAGATATGGGGC
This sequence comes from Mastomys coucha, assembly GCF_008632895.1. Taxonomy (NCBI): domain Eukaryota; kingdom Metazoa; phylum Chordata; class Mammalia; order Rodentia; family Muridae; genus Mastomys; species Mastomys coucha. Next base: position 242,611,718 of record NW_022196905.1, read on the forward strand.
TGCTTCAGATTGTCCACAATTTGCTCTTAGCAAGGGCATGATTTTGCCAGTGGCAGATAGTTTCTGTGATTGTTTGATGTTTGCAATTCTGGGGACTTTTCAGAGGGTCCTGAGAGGTGGGCTGGGCTGTTGGTTGCCATTTGTTAAGTAGTCATGTGCAAAGAGGAGGAGGAAGGAAGAAGAAGAGGAAGGAGAGGAGGAAGGAGAGGAGGTGGCGAAAGAGGAGGTTGAGGAGATGAAGGAAGAAGAGGAAGAGGAAGAAGAAAAGAAGAAGAGGAGGAGGAAGAAGAAATAATAATAACTAGATATCCTGATGGCAAAGATCAAACTTGTCCTAAGGAACTCTACACCCCTAATCAGCAGAAATAGTCTAATGATAATGTCACCCCCTTCCCCCTCTATCTTTGTCTTCCTGAGTAGTGTTAGGGGTTTGAAAGGGTGGAAAAAAGAATCCCCAAAGTTGCCAAAGTCTGGTCACACCAGTCCTACAGCCTTATAAACTTTAAAAGTTGCCTCTTGGGCTGGAGAGATGGCTCAGCAGTTAATAGCACCGACTGCTCTTCTGGAGGTCATGGGTTCAAATCCCAGCAACCATATGGTGGCTCACAACCTTTGGGCCAGAGTGAGTGGGGCCCAGAGCGAGAGGGAGAAGGGAAGGAGGAAAAAAAAGCATATATATA
>NW_022196905.1:242612407-242627220 GCF_008632895.1 Mastomys coucha
TATATATATATATATATATATATATATATATATATATATATATATATATATAAAAGAGTTGTCTCTTTAAAAATACCCAGCTTCACCTGGCAGTGGTGGCACACTCCTTTAATCCCAGCACCTGGGAGGTAGAGGCAGGTGGATTTCTGAGTTCGAGGACAGCCTGGTCTACAGAGTGAGTTCCAGGACAGCCAGGGCTACACAGAGAAACCCTGTCCTGAACCACCCCCCACAAAAAATAAATAAATAAAAAATAAAAATACCCAGCTTCTTTTAAAATTCAAATTCTCTGTAAAACTCTGTAACATAGCTGGGCAGTGGAGGTGCAAGCCTTTAATCCCAGCACTCAGAAAGCAGAGGCAAAAACACCTGCTCATGTACTAGGCCAACTTGGTCTATGCATTCTAGGTCAGTCAGCATACCATAGTGAGACAGAGATTCAAACAAATAAACAAACAGAAGTTCTAGAAACAAGGGTCAGGGAGCATGGTTTCACATTATGAGTGTTCTTAATATCATGTAATTGTGCATTAAAAAATGACTGAAATGGAGCCAGGCAAGGTCCTCATGCCTGTAATTCCAGTACTTGGGAGGCAGAGGCAGGAAGATTACTGTAAGTATGAGGCCAGCCTAATCTATACATAAAGTTCTAGACCAGCAAGGGTTACAAAATAAGACCTGATCTCAACAAAGTAAAGAAAGTTTGACATGACAATTTGTTTTATACATACACACATATGCATATATATATATGCATATATATATATATTACCACAATTTAAAAGAGCAAATTATGTACGTCACTAAAAACAACTGAATTAGATAACAAGTGAATAGAGTGAAAATTATATCTCATGCTGTTGATAGCTCAGTCAGTAAAGTACCTGCTTTTAAAAACATGAAGATTTGAATTCAGATTCCCAGAAACCACATAAAAATCTAGGCCTGGGGGCTGGAGAGATGGCTCAGCGGTTAAGAGCTCTGACTGCTCTTCCGAAGGTCCTGAGTTCAAATCCCAGTAACCACATGGTGGCTGACAACCATCTGTAATGAGATCTGACATACTCTTCTGTTATGTCTGAAGACAGCTACAGTGTACTTACCTACAACAGTAAAATAAATCTTTAAAAAAAAAAATCTAGGCCTGGTAATCCCAGCAATGGTGACACAAGAGGTGGAGAAAGACAGATCCCTGGATGCTTTTAAGCCAGCTATCCTGGTGTATGTGGTGAAGTTCCAAGCCAATGGGAAGCTGTTTCAAACTGAAGGTGAAAGAATCTGAGAACAAACACCCAAAGGTGTCCCCTGACTTCCACGTTTGCCATATATATGTGTGCCACTCCCTCCAACAATGTGTGAAGAGAAGTCCTGAACTCCTGAGTGAATGTGTACTGGTGACATGGGCACAGCTATGTCAAGGACCACAATGCCTTAAGCTCATGGGAGTGGCAGAGCCTTCCCCAGGGGAGGCTCAGAGGAATCGGCAAGGCCTTCCTCCGGTCCAAGTATGAGTATTTATTAACAATGGGCAGTTTCCTCCTCCTCTGGGATGACAGCGACCTAAGGCTTCCCACTGAGAGTGTTACCTCTTCCTCCTTATGCTCTAAGGAGTCAACTGAGCTGGCAGGTTGTGGAGTAGGTGCCCTCCATTGGAGTAAGCACAGGACACCTAATCTCAGATTTTCAGTGTGTCTGTTTATTCTTTAGTGTCTGTCATTTCTTTGTTGCAGTATCACCCCAGTCAGGTTTCCAGGACAAGCCATGGAGAATGGATACACATGAACAATGAACATGAGTATGGCCACAGAACCTCCCCCACCCTAGATACATACTTTATATATATAGATAGATATAATTTATACCTCAATAAAAATATTAGGTATCGTATACACCTTTATCCCAGCTCTCAGAGGAGGCAGAGGCAGGCAGATCTCTGGGAATTCAAGGCTAGTCTGGTCTATAGTTCCAGGACAACATAGTGAAACCTTGCCTCTAAAAACCAAAAAAAACCTCAAATGTTATAAAATAGTACAGCAGTCTGTCTTTATTTATTTATTTATTTATTTTTTATGGTTTTTCGAGACAGGGTTTCTGTGTGTAGCCCTGGCTGTCCTGGAACTCACTCCGTAGAGCAGGATGGCCACGAACTCAGAAATCTGCCTGCTTCTGCCTCCCAAGTGCAGGAAGCAGCAGTCTTATATGTACGACATCCCCACCCCCATTCTACAAAGTTTGATTTGTTTTGAATTTATGTATATAAGTGTTTGCCTGCATGTGTGTTCACTAAATGCGTATTTGGAACCTGTGAAGATCAGAAGAAAGCGTTGGATTCCTCGGAGCTAGAGTTACAGATAGTTGTGAGCCACCACATGTATGCTAAGAAATGAACCCATACAGGTCCTGTGCATGAGCAGCAAGTGTGCTTAACCCTTAGCCATCTAAATAATCTTATGTAATTACTCTGTGATGCTTTCCCAACAGTTGGAATTATCTACTGATGCATTTGTCAGACCATAGCCCTGCAATTTAGAGACAAGATCTGTGCCTGTGTTTGGGAGTGGGACAGAGGGATCAAAATTACAGTTTCTTCTAATTTTGTTGAACTATTATTCAGATGTTAGATCTCTTCGTTTTATCTTTTATGAAGCTTGTCTTTTCTGCTGCCATTTCTACTTTCTAAAACATCATTTAGGGGTGCTAGAAAGATTACTCAGTGCTTAAGAAGGTTTGTTGCTCTTCCAGAGAACCTGAGTTCACTCCCCAGCATCCACACTGGGCAGCTCACAGTCATCTATAGCTCCAATTCCAGGGGATCCAACACCTAATTATGGCCATGTGCATGTGTGCGTGTGCATACATACACACACACACACACACACCTTTAAAAATCACATGAGGAATATAGAGAAATGGCTCAAAGGCTAAAAGCAGTAACTGCTCTTCCACATGACCCAGGTTTGATTCCCATCATCCCATGGTTCACAGCTTTTTGTAACTCTAGTTCCAGGGCATCTGACACCCTCTTCTCTTCTGGCCTTCTTGGATACCAGGCATGAACATGGTGCACAGACATAAATGAAGATAAAACACCTATGCGTATTAAATTAAAACTAAAAAAAAAATCATTTAGAAGCTAAAGAGACACTTCAGTAGTTAAAAGAGCACATTCCTCTTCAGGGGACCAGGGGTTCAGTTCCCAGCACCCACATCAAGTGGCTCATAACTACCTATAAGTCTAGCTCAAGGGAACACAACACCTTCTTACATGTTTTAGGCTCCCTTAAATCTGTGGCATGCACACACACACACACACACACACACACACACACACACACAATAAATAGGGCATAAAAAGACAGCTCAGTAATTAAGAAGTATTGCTGCTCTTCTAGAGGATATGAGTTCAAATTCCAGCACCCATATTGGGTAGCTGACAGCACCTATAACTCTAGCTCCAGGGAATCCAATGTCCTTCTGGTCTCTTCAGGCATAAGGAGTCTCAGTCTCTCTCTCTCTCTCTCTCTCTCTCTCTCTCTCTCTCTCTCTCTCTCTCTTTCACATACACACACACACACAAACACACAAAGAAAAATAGAATCTGTTTTACTGATAAAGATAAAAATAAATGTAAAAAAAATCTATATGTCCAAATTTCAGTCCTTAAGTATTACTCTCTTTTTTTGTTTTGTTTTTGTTTTTTGGTGTTTTTTGTTGTTGTTGTTGTTTTTGAGACAGGGTTTCTCTCTGTAGCCTTGGCTGTCCTGGAATTCACTCTGTAGAACAGGTTGGCCTCGAACTCAGAAATCTGCCTGCCTCTGCCTCCCAAGTGCTGGGATTAAAGGCATGTGCCACCACCACCCAGCAATTTTTATTTATTTATTTATTATATGTAAGTACACTGTTGCTGTCCTCAGACACACCAGAAGAGGGCGTCAGATCTCACTATGGATGGTTGTAAGCCACTATGTGGTTGCTGGGATTTGAACTCAGGACCTTCGGAAGAGCAGTCAGTGCTCTTACCTGCTAAGCCATCTCACTAGCCCCAACTATTACTCTTAAATTTTACACCACTAGGCTTACATTAAACATATTTAAAAACTGGAGAAAACATTTTTATATTATTTTAAAATATTTGCAGAGTTTTATATTCTGTGAAATGAAAAACTCACCTCTTCCCCTCCTTTTTCAAATCGTTTTATTCTGCATAGAATTTCTTTTGCTGACTTCCAGTGCTCTCCAAGAGTCTCTTTTTCACTTAAGTCCTTTAGTTCTGTTTCATTTTCATCAAAAGAATTCTGTCCTAGACTTAGAGATAATTTCCCAGCTTTGTAATATGGGATGATGCAGGGCAGGGAGGGGAAAGGGGATAACGAGATTATCATTATTAGAAATGTTATTATCACACTTTAATAACAACTTACATATTCCACCCATCCCATCTTTAAACTATATCCACATACAATAACTGGTACTGAAAATGAGTGGAAAGAGTGCATAATCTCAACTCAGGACTTAGTCACAAAAACTCTACTTTTCACAGTTATAGGAAAATTTTATTCCAGATACAAGGTTGTTGGATTAAAAGTAGTTTGTTTGGAATGAAAGAATTAAAGTCAGGGCCAACCACATGCTAAGCATATACTCTATTACTCAGCTGTATCTCTAGATTGTAAAGTAGATTGTTTTGGTTAGCTTTTCATCTACTTGACACAAACTAGAGTCATCTGGGAAGAGGGAGCCAGAAAATGCCTCTATCAGATTGCTTATAGGCAAGCCTGTGAGTCTGTGGGGGCATTTTTTTGATTAATGATTGATGTAGGAAGGCCCAGATCACTGGAGGAGATACCATCCCTGGGCAGGTGGTCCTGGGTTGTATACAAAAGCAAGCAGAGCAAGCCATGTAAGCAGTAGCCCCATGCCTCTGATTCAGGTCCTGTCACTGAACCTGATTCAAGGTTCCTGCCTTGAGTTCCTGAACTTACTTCCCTTCATGAAGGACTGTAAGGTATAAGCTGAAATAAACTCTTTTCTCAAGTCGCTTTTGGTCACTGTGCTTATTACAACAGTAGAAAGCAAACTAGGGGGCACAGGTATGTTTAAAATATCATCCTTCTAAAAATTTATTATGGCATAGTTTTTTAAGATTATAAGATTATAAGATTATAAGATTAAGATTATAAGATTATAAGTTTTTAAGTTTATAAGATTTCACAAAGAAATCTTATAGCTACTATAAGCTCTCTGGGCTCTAGGTAGACTGCTCATCAATTCTTTATGCCAGGCTCCCTCCTAAGCTAGGACCTGTTGCTTTAGGCCTAAGATATTTGCCCATAGCAATTCAGATTTCTGTTCAAGAATTACTTCCATTCTATGATTTTGGGCCCTTTCTCCCAAAACCATAGCTTTGCTTATAGGTTTCCATGTATCCATAATTTACTCCCTCACAATCCTTATGTCAATTTATAATAATACCAAGTCTCAGTTTTCAGAATCACTATTTCTTTACTTAGACTAAACTTATAGTTTCCTTATAATTGTAACTCAACCCCAGTGCCTTACATGAGATAACATATAACAAAAATTTCTGTACTTAAATAAATGAGCAAATGTTCTTTATGATTTAGAAATAGATCACACAGCATAAAATAGTGAATTCTCTCAGCTGCTAGTATCTGGATATTCTCTTCGACATAGGCTTGAATATGCTGAAACACCCTAAGAGTCATTTCCAAATTATACATATTCTTTTCAAGCCTAAAAAAGTAACCTAGAAACTGAAAAAGCTTGGCTCATTGGAGCACCTATAAATTTCTCTCTAGCAACATTGGTTATTTTCTTTCTTTTTCCTTTTGAATGAGTTCTTACTATATAACTCACAAAGAGCTGTCTCTGGTCTTGAAATCAAAGACTGTGTCACTATACCTGACAGCTGATATTTTGGACTTGTTTGTTTTAGATAAAAGTCTATTTTTTGGCAGGGCAGTGGTGGCATTACGCCTTTGATCCCGGCACTTGGAGGCAGAGGCAGGTGGATTTCTGAGTTGAAGGCCAGCCTGGTCTACAGAGTGAGTTCCAGGACAGTCAAGGCTACACAGAGAAACCCTGTCTTGAAAAAACAAACAAATATTTTTTAAGATGTATTTATTTATTTTATGTATGTGAGTACACTGTAGCTGTCTTCAGAGACACCAGAAGAGGACGTTAGATCTTATTACAGATGGTTGTGAGCCACCATGTGGTTGCTGGGATTTGAACTCAGTACCTTCGGAAGAGCAGTCTTTCCTGCTCTTACCTGCTGAGCCATCTCACCAGTCCCCTAGATAAAAGTCTTGGTATGTAGCACATGGAACTCCTTATGCAGATGTCATTGGCCTAAAACGCACAGGGATCTGCCTGCCTCTGCATCCCAAGGCTAGGATAAAGGTGTGTACCACTATACCCAGCCAGTTGATATTTTTCTAAAGTAATGGTAAACTTACTAATTTTTTTGCAGTTGTGAAGCACATAAGTGGCAGCTTTGTTTAGGTCTTCATTCTTAAATTCAGTTAAGGCTTGTATCATCAGTGGAAGCCCACTGTTTTTTAAAAGTTCATACTGATTTTTCTCTGTAAAAATATCAAAAATTAAAATGGTGATTTTTTTCATAAAAATATGAGGACATGATTCATCACTATGATAATTATGAACATAGTTCAAACTTTAAAATAAAGAAATTTAAACGTATTTTTAATTTAGGTGATAATCTGCTTACATAAACTACATAAGTCTCATAAATGATTTCTAACATGTAGCCACATTCTAAATAAAATGATTTCTAAATTTTAGCTACAACGGGCCATACCTCATACCAGTAAAAAATAACTCTCATTTGTTTTGGTTTTTGTTTTGTTTTTTGAGGGGGGGTGTTGGTTTTTGGAGACAGGGTTTCTCTGTGTGACCCTGGCTGTCCTGGAACTCACTTTGTAGACCAGGTTGGCCTTGAACTCAGAAATCTGCCTGCCTCTGCCTCCCAAGTGCTGGGGTTAAAGGCATGCGCCACCACTGCCTGGCACTCATTTGGTTTTTTAAAAGATCAAGAGTAGGGCAGAGAGATGACTCAGTGATTAAGAGCACTTGCTACTATTGCAGAGGACCTAAGTTTAGTTTCCAACACCCACATCAAATGGTTCACAACCACCTGTAACTCTGGCTCCAGGGGATCTGATGCCCTGCTCTTCTGGCTTCTGTGGGTCCCCAGAGAGACACTTATATATACACACAAACAATAACATTCATAAAGGTTAAGAGAAAGAATATAGAAGCTGATAATGGAAGCAAAACTGGGGGAAGAGAGCAGAAGAAACGAGAGAGAAGGAAAGACTAGTGGGAAAGTGAGACAAGGAGGGAGACCATTAGAACAGAGTAGAGACTGTTGGAAGGAGTGGATTACAGGAGGCAGGGATGGACCAGGAAGAGGAAAGCAAACCTTTCTAGTTTTCACTAAAAGTTAGAAGAGCTGACCTTTCAAGGTCTTTGGTGAGAGATAACAGGATAAAAATTGTATGCTGACATGATGGAAAAGACTGAAAACCGAGAGAGACAGGCGCGTCAGTGACTAACGGAATAGAATATAAGAAAGAAAATAAGGAGCTTAAGTGACTGGAAGGAAAGCTGGATTTTAAGAGGAGAAAGAAGCAAAACCATGTTTCTACCCCTTTGTGCTAATACCCACACTGAGTTAACTGGATACTCACCACAATCCTCTGTGCAGTGACCAATGGTAAGTATGATGCTAAATTTTTCTCCTGAATCAAGACTTTCATGAAGCAGTAATGCCAGAAGTGTAGAAACAATGCGGTATTTGGATAATACCACTGCAAAAGCAGTTGCTAGTTTAATATAGAAAAAAATAAGTACAAATTTAAATTTTCTTTTCTTTTTTCTTTCTTTCTTTCTTTCTTTTTTTTAAGACAGGGTTTCTCTGTATAGCCCTGGCTGTTCTGGAACTCATTCTGTAGACCAGGCTGTCCTCGAACTCAGAATATTCACCTGCCTCTGCCTCCAAGTGCTGGGGTTAAAGACATGTACCACCACTGCCTGGCCAAATTTAAATTTTCTAAGTACACATACATGTACTATATGTTTTCAGAGCTTATTAGGCCTATATAATATCTAATATATACATGTCACATAATATCCAATATATTTATTTAGATAAATATATTGTAAGACAATGATGACTTACTCTAGTCCTCATTATATATTCTTTTAGTTGTTTTGGGACAAGTTTTCTCCATGTAGTTCTGGCTGACCTGGAACTCTCTATGTAATTAGGCTGGCCTTAAACTCACAGAAATCTACCTGCCTCTGCCTCTCCAGTGCTGAGATTAAAGGTGTGCCATCATGACTAGCACTTTATGTGATTTTTTAAAGAATAGGTTTTTTTTTTAGTTGCTCTGCATGATGCTATAAATATGAACTAATACTATAGTCCTAAAAGCAGAATATATATACTCTTACTTTATATATCTACTGGACAGTAAGGACATTACTAGATAATCAAACCCTGCTTGAGATTGAAATATTCTCTTTTCTGATGCTACTGATATTGATGATGCAATGAAGGACATATAAACCTATGACAAACTATCGTAAGATTCAAGAAGTATACTATGTTAAGCTATACTTTTCCTCATAAGATATATATATATATATATATATATATATATATATATATATTACTTTTGATTGTTTGAGACAGGGTCTTAAACCACTTAGGCTGGCTTTAAAACTTACTAGTAAGCAGAGGCTAACCCTGAACACTGATTCTTATACCTCTACCTCCTAAATTCTGGTTTCATAGGTATACACTACCCTGCATGGCCTTTATAGGGCTTTCAATAGAGTTCATCTAGAGTCTAATAATACTGGTATGAGAAATACTCAAGGTTGTGAAGTACTCAAGGAACTATATATCATCTAAATTTTTTATATTTACTTAATGTGTTTGTGTGTACACTTGCACATGTCATGGTGCACACACAGGTCAAAGGACAACTTTATTTCTCATTTCACCACATGGGTTCCAGGATTGAACACAGGTTGTCAGGCTTGGCTGCAGGCACCTCTACCTGCTGATACCTCTCATGGTTCAAGGGACTACATCTCAACAATTTCTATGTCTTCAGGACTCAGCACACAGGAGGTATTCAGTTACTGCTTATTAAGTAGGCATCTAGGGGCTGGAGAGATGGGTTAGTCGTTAAGAGAACTTGCTGGTCTTATAGAAGGTGACTCAGGTTCAGTTCCTAGCACTAACATCATAGCTCACAGTCACCTGTATCTCAAGTTCCAGGAGATCCAATGCCTTCTTGTGGTTTCCATGGCCACTAGATACAAACACACATGGCATACATAAAAACATTAAGGTAAAACATTCATATACATAAAACACATCTCTAAAAACTCAGCCATCTACTTTTTGGGATGTTTGTGAATGTAAGGACTTCCTTATTACAAGAATTTGCAGACTACCATTCTAATTGTTTATACAAATGAGAAGCAGACGTGTCCCTGGTTCTGCTGCTCATTTGTGTACCTGGTATATCAGACATTACCCTAGCCACATAAAGGCATGTTTTAATTCTTTAAGTTGGATGTGTCTCTATATAAGTAGATGCCATGTGTGTGCAGGTGCCTGCAGAAGCCAGAAGAAGATGTCGGATCCCTGGAGCCGGAGTCACAGGTGGTTGTGAGCCATCCAACTTGGGTGCTGGGAACCAAATTTAGATCCTCTGGAAAACCAGCCACAGCTCTTAACTGTTGAACCACCTCCCTAGCTCAAATCCAATTATTTACACAATTCCCAAAATTTTATAAATTGAATTTCCATTTTTGATATCTCAATGTCTTTTGATTTGTCATCTAAAATTTTTTATCAAGGTTGCCTTTTTTTTCTTAAAGACTAAGTCTCACTGTGTGGTCCTGGCTGGGACACAGAAGATCCACCACATGGACCACCACATCTAGATAACACAACTTTTTAAGTGATTTAAGAATAAGAGGATCAGCCGGGCGGTGGTGGCGCACGCCTTTAATCCCAGCACTTGGGAGGCAGAGGCAGGCGGATTTCCGAGTTCGAGGCCAGCCTGGTCTACAGAGTGAGTTCCAGGACAGCCGGGGCTACAGAGAGAAACCCTGTCTCGAAAAAAAAACAACAAAACAAAACAAAACGAAAAAAGAATAAGAGGATCTTATTTTGATTCTCTCATCAGACCTAAAGTCAGACTTAGATATGCATCCTTAAACAAGGCATTGAAATAGGTAATTACTAAGATTCCTTTCCATTTGTAAGAAGCTAGAAATTTTGCCCATAATAGTATTTAATGTAGCATTTCAACATTCCCCATGTTCAGTTCAAACAAAGTCCAATCGTAGAAAACTGATTAAGGTTTTTGACTCACAGTTATCAGTAATGCATGCATCCATGGTCTTTGTCACTACGACTGCAAGCTTAGCACTGGAAAGAGCACTGTGTGAATCAGACTCCAGCTGCACAAGAACTTGACACAAAACATCCAGTCCACCCGAAGACACAAAGCAGTTCTGAACATGTGCTTAAGAATAAAGTAGCAAAACTATTAATATTTCAAAAATGACAGGTGTATTATTTTATTCATTCATTTTACATTAAATACATTTTATTTGGATTTTCAAATACTGAAACTCTCCAAAATTAAGGGATTAAAAGTTCAACTTTTGACAATTTATGTGTACACATACACAGACATAGTAACACAGTAACACTCCCCTGGCACAGTACAATGATATGCAGTGTAGGACAGTGCTTTGTTTTGTGTAGGATATCTTTCATTTCGTTTCTGAGAACTGGCCTGTTCTGTAATATGAATATAGTGCCCTTCATAACTATTAAGCAAGTATTTCAGTAGGGCAATAAAGAATAAATTCAGAGCCGGGCGGTGGTGGCGCACGCCTTTAATCCTAGCACTTGGGAGGCGGAGGCAGGCGGATTTCCGAGTTCGAGGCCAGCCTGGTCTACATAGTGAGTACCAGGACAGCCGGGGTTACAGAGAGAAACCCTGTCTCGAAAAAACCAAAAAAAAAAAAAAAAAAAAAGAATAAATTCAGTAGGAGTGGGGAATGGAAAAATGGTATAGCCCTATCATCTTAGAACTGTGGAGGCAAAAGATTGTGAACTGCAGCCAGGGCTTACAGCAGGACCCTAACTCAATATAATAATAATGAAAGAACAAATTCATTCATTTATCTTGGTATTATGACCAGCAAGTTGCCTATTTTCTAAATTCCAGCATAACTCATATCTCAGACTGCTTTGTTCTACAAATAACAATGTGTCTCATTGTTTCAAAAACACACATAGTTTTGTTTGTTTGTTTGGTTTATGAGAAACAGGGTTTCTTCTGTGTATTTCTGGCTGGCTGTCCTGAAATTCACTATATAGACCAGCCTGGCCTTGAACTCATAGACATCCTCCTGCCTCTGCCTCCCAAGTGCTGGGATTAGAGGAGTATGCCATTATACCCTGCCATGTATGCCTTTTATTTACACCTAATTGTTTTGCTTCTTGGAGCACAAAATTCTAACATATCATTGAGCAAAGATTCAATAACTGATATATAAAAAATATGTTTATATATTATGTATATATCAGTTTATTTTTGAGATAAAATCTCACTATTTACCCCAGCTGGCTTCACACTCAAGATTCTCTTGCGGCTTCTTCCCAAGTGTTGTTATAGGCACCTGTCACCATGCCCCAGCTTGAAAAGAATGCTGATAAGAAAGTATCCCCTGAAGCTCTGAAGTCAGTATCTCTATAGCTTCTATCTTAGAAACAGGCTTGTGACCAAGGGATATGAGGCTAGTAGTTAAAATCCTGCCACAAAAGTTTTTCTTGGTTAGTCTAGTTCTGAGGATGATAATTTAAATGCCAAGATGATTAAAAGCAAAAATTATTTTTTATATTGTAAATAAAAGACATAGTTGCCTAAAATAATACTGCATCCAGAATTTATACAGCTCACTTACTTGTTTTGTGCTAGGGACTGAAAACAGAAATGTATGCATACAACATCAGCACTTCTCCACTAAGCTACATCTCTAGCTGCTGCCCCTTTCCAAAGACATACTTTGTGTTTATACTAATTATTTAATTTTTTTTTTAATGAGACAGTCTCATGCAGCCCAGGGTACACTGAACTCCTTATGTTGCTAAGACTGGCCTTTAACTCCTGACTTCCCTGCTTCTACCAGTGCTGGCATTACACTATCTGAGAAAGGGACTAAAAATTATACAATGCAATAAAAATTATATTTTTTATTTATATGGGAATATTTTTTATTTATTCTTGTGAAAAGTATGAAAACTGCATGCTATGGAGCGCATATGCAAGTCAGAGAACAAATTGTGGAGTCAGTTCCCAGCAAACACCTTTGTCCACTTATTTCATGGCCCTTAAAAACTTCACTTAAAAATTTTTAATTTTTTTTAAATTTATTCATTCATGTGCATGTGCATACATATACCCTAACACATATGTGGAGGTCAGAGGACAACTTTTGGAACATGGTTTTCAACTTGCATGATATAAATCATGGCATGAAACCCAGATAGTCAGGCTTGGTGGGAAGAGCCCTTACCTGCTGAGCCATTTTGCCATCTTATTTTTAAGGACAAGTAAACATTTTCAACATTATGGTGACTAAAAAACAGCTTTTTCATTACAAAGTATTTTTAATTATTTTTTCAAAAAAGAAGGTTTTGATCTTGTTTGCTTGTAGTTTTCAAAGTTTAGTTTAGGGCTGTGCGGTGGTGGCGCATGCCTTTAATCCCAGCACTTGGGAGGCAGAGGCAGGTGGATTTCTGAGTTCGAGGCCAGCCTGGTCTACAGAGTGAGTTCCAGGACAGCCAGGACCACACAGAGAAACCCTATCTCGAAAAACCAAAACAAACAAACAAACAAACAAACAAAGTTTAGTTTATTCTTTGAGATGCGGTCTCATGTAGTCTAAGCCTTTGTGGACTCTGTGGGTACCTGTATAGACATAGTGCATATACAGACAAGTAAGCATTTACATAAAGTAAATGTTAAAACCTATCCACAAACATTATACATCTCACCATTTACATATTATTTCTGCAACTTTGCAACATTTTTCTGTTAGTCAACTGTATAACAGTGACAACATACCTAAGATGTGTACCGATAGCCCTGGTGCTGGGGAAACAAAGATAGGCAGATTTCAGGGGTTTGCTGACCAGCGAGTCTAGCAAACAGCAAGCTTCAGTTTGAGAGACCTTGCCTCAAAAAGTATGGTAAAGAGTGCTAGAGGAAAATGCCCAAAGTTATTCCTTGACCTCCACATTGGAATGCACAGGGAAATGTGTCTGCAGCCACATATGTGTATGAGTACCTGCCCTCAACAAACATAATTAGACATAAATGATAGTTTTACATTTCTAATAATTTGTTGGGGCATACAGAAATACTATTTATTTTGTATAGCCTTGTAGTAACACTGTTTACAGTTGGCATAATGCTGCTTGTGTTCTAATGCTATTGGGCCCCCAAGACTGGTGCCACAGAGATGAGAGACCACATTTAAGACACCGAGTGATCCCACCCCCAGTTAATTGTGACTGAAATAAAGATGCCAACAGCCAATAGCTGTTCTTATTATGGGGCTGGGAGATGGCTCATGGTTAAGAGCACTGTCTGCTCTTCCAGAAGTTCTGAATTCAATTCCCAACAACCACATGGTGGCTCACAACCATCTATACAGGAATATGATGCCCTCTTCTAGCATGCAGATATATACAGATAGTGTACTCATATACATAAAGTAAATAAATAACTCTTTAAAAAAGATAAAAAATAATTTTTTTAAAGATTTATTTATTATTATATGTAAGTACACTGTAGCTGTCTTCTTACACACCAGAAGAGGGTGTCAGATATCACTATGGATGGTTGTGAGCCACCATGTGGTTGCTGGGATTTGAACTCACAACCTTCCGAAGAGCAGTCGGTGCTCTTCCCTGCTGAGCCACCTCACCAGCCCCAAAAAATAATTTTAAAAGAGTTCACTATGTAGAACAAGACAGACTCAAACATGTGGCATCATCCTAATGTAATTTTTAAATATTTTGTTATACATTTTTACACCTAGGGCTGTGAATTTAACTCAAGAGTTGGTTAGAATACTTGCCTAACATATACAAAGTAGTGGGTACACTCCTAGCACCATATAAATCAAGCGTGGTGATGGTACACGTTTGTAATTTCAGCATTTGGGAGAAGAGGCAGCAAGTTCAGAAGTTTGAGGTTATCCTCAACTACATAGAGAATTTGAAGCTAACAGATTATATGAGGCTCTGTCTCACATAAACAAATAGTATTTTTATATCCATGTTCATAATAGACTCGACTATAATTTTGTTGGAATGCCTTCTTTGACTTGGTTATAATGCTAGCCTTACAGGATGTATTCAGAAGTGTTTCCTCTACTTTTATTTTTAGGAATAATTTATATAGAATTTTGGGGAGGCTTTTTCCTGACCTGTTTGGTGGAGTTCACCAGTAAAATTATCAGGCTCTGAGATTCTTTATTCATTAAAGCTTTAATTTGTGAATTCTATTTGATATGGAACTGTGGAATCAGGTGTGATGGCATACACCTGCAATCTCAGCACTTTGAAGGTGGAAGGGAAAGAACCAGCTCAAAGCCAGCTCCAGCTAGCCAACCGATCCAAGGGCAGCTCCAGCTAGCCAACCGATCCAAGGCCAGCTCCA
>NW_022196905.1:242627314-242659504 GCF_008632895.1 Mastomys coucha
CTCCAGCTAGCCAACCGATCCAAGGCCAGCTCCAGCTAGCCAACCGATCCAAGGCCAGCTCCAGCTACACAACAAATCCAAGGCCAGCTCCAGCTACACAACCGATCCAAGGCCAGCTCCAGCTAGCCAACCGATCCAAGGCCAGCTCCAGCTAGCCAACCGATCCAAGGGCAGCTCCAGCTAGCCAACCGATCCAAGGCCAGCTCCAGCTACCCAACCGATCCAAGGCCAGCTCCAGCTACCCAACCGATCCAAGGCCAGCTCCAGCTACACAACCGATCCAAGGCCAGCTCCAGCTACCCAACCGATCCAAGGCCAGCTCCAGCTACCCAACAAATCCAAGGCCAGCTCCAGCTACCCAACCAATCCAAGGCAGACTGAACTACACAAAACCCTGTCTTAAAAAAATAACAAACTTGGGACTGAAGAGACAGCTCTTTGGTTAAGACCACTGTCTCTTCTTTAAGGAAGGGGACCTTGGTTTGGTTTCAAAAAACCACACGGTGGGTCACAACTGCCTGTGACTCTAATTCAAAAGGCATTTACACCCTCTGGTCTCCAAAGGCACTGCACACATAAACATATAGGCAAATACTCAAATTAAAAAAAAAAAATCCTCAAAAATAAAGAAAAAAAAGAACAAATAAATAGACATTCCAGATAGAGGAATATTCAAGTTATCTACTTTTTTGAGTACGTTCTAGTAATTTCTATATTTTAAAGAATTTGTCCAAGTCATTAGAATTTTCTAATTGCATGATATAAAACTGTTTCTACCATTACTTTACTAAGCTATGGTAATGAGGCTGGAGAGATGGTGGTTTATGACCATCTACAATGGCATCTGATGCCCTCTTCTGACATGCAGGTGTACATGCAGCAGAGTACTCATACACATTATACAAGCAAACAAACAAACAAGCAAATAACTCTGACAAGATCATGAGTGAGGAATAGAGAGATGGCTTAGCAGTTTTCCAGCAGACCTGAGTTTGACTCCTGGCACTCAAGAGGCAGCTCACAACTGTAACTCCAATCCCACAGAACCCACACCCTCTTCTGGCTCCACTGGCACACATGTAGCACATAGGCACACATGTGGACAAACATTCACATACATCCAATAAAAACTAGGAAACAAAATCTAGAGTGATATCACTTCTCATGGTAATTTAGGTCTTTGAGGGGGGTGTGCTGGGGAAGAGGAAGGTAAGAGCATCACACTATAGCCCTATCTGGCCAGAAACTCACTATATATGTAATCCAGGCTAGCCTTGAACTTTCAACAATCCTTATCTCTCAGATTTCTACAACCTCCATCTTTTCAAGATTTTTTTGTACATTTATTTTTAAAAATTGCATTTATGCTCTGACCAGGGAAACAGTGCCTTGCTCAGCCATCAGCAGAAAAGTTTCTTCCTGTGGCAGATAACAACAAATACAGAGACCGGCAGCCAGATGTTATGCAGAAAGTGAAAGACCTTGAAACACTCAGGCCTAAATGGGATGCCATTACCAAATCCCTCCCTCCTCAGAGCTCAGGATAAGAGCCAGAAGGGTCAGAGAACACCAAGAAAACGAGGCCCTCTAAATTAACATGAGCAAAGCTTATATGAGCTCACAGAAATGGAGGCAGCATGCACAGGACCTGCACGGGTCTGCATCAGATCCTCTGCATGTACATTATGGCTTACAGGTTAGCATATTTATGAAATTCCTAATTTATGCAAACAAATGAATCTGATTCTTGTGTCTTCTCTTGGGCTCATTTCCTTCTGTTTGTTTTGCCTAACTCTGATGTAATAATTTTTGTTTTCTCTTATGTATTTTATTTTGTTATATTTTAATTTTTTTTCAAAGAATAAATATTGCTTAAGTATAAGATTTGTATTTATGATTAAGGAGTCATATGTGTGTGTGCATGTTGTGTGTGGAAACATATGCATGCACATGCACTTTGGAGGTCAGAGAACAACTCTGTGGAATCAGTTCCCTCCTGACACTTCTGTGTAGGTTCTGAGGATCAAACATGATCCATCAGACTCGCATCTTTTTGAATGGCAAGTGTCTTTGCAGACTGAGCCATCTCCTTGGCTCCATGGTACTCATTTATAGTCTAATTCCAGTTTGGTTAGAGTGGACATCCTGGGAGGGGTTGATCTGACTGCTTTATTTTGTGAGAGTATTTAGGAAGGGGAAAAAAAAAAAAAACCTATATTGCAAGATGGGTACAGTGGTACATACATTTCCAGGACTCGGGAGGTGGGGAAAGGAGGATGCTAAGGTTAAGGCCATCTTTAGCTATATAGACATATATAGCTATATAAGCCAGCTGGGCCACAGGAGACTGTTCTCAGACCCCACCTCCCAGAACTATGCTGCTGCCAACATCTTTTCAATAACTTCCCAATAATATCGAGATTCTCTTCCAAGATTCTCTTATCTTCAAGAGGTTATCCAAGTACTTAAGACAGAGGTAGGTCAGTATCTGTTTGAGGATAGCCTGATCTACATAGTGAGTTCCAGGCCAGCCAGGGCTATATAGTGAGACCCTATCACAAACAAAACAGTCTAAATATATCCAAAATGGTCCAAATTAGAAGTATCAAACTCATTAATTGAATTTTGTAGTTTTTGTTATGATTTTAAATATGTTTCTTAATATATACCCTACAAAATAATGGATACTTACTATTATTTGCAAGAGTAAGTCCAATAAATGAGCATATAGGTCGAATTACCTCAGGTTTTATGCAATTCATCAGCCATTTATTAACATATGGAAAAAGTGAACAACAAAGTATTTGATTCTCATCTGAAAGGAGGAATACCATGTTTTAATCTGATTTTTGCAAAATATCAGTCATTATTTGTTTTTACATTTGAATTTAAGTTGTTGAAATAATTACCATTTTGAGGATTGTTGACACATACACACAGAGTACTGCACACTGAAGACCATAACAGGTAACTCTGGAAAACAGTATTATCTGACAAATTCAACTCATAGTTGGAAAGAACTGTCCTATTGGGTTAAAAAGAAAAGATAATGAATTTTTATAAATGTTCTAAAACTTTTTTTGTTGTTTTTGTTTTGTTTTATTTTTGTTTTTCGAGACAGGGTTTTTCTGTATAGCCTTGGCTGTCCTGGAACTCACTCTGTATAGACCAGGCTGGCCTTGAACTCAGAAATCCTCCTGCCTCTGCCTCCCAAGTGCTGGGATTAAATGTGTGCGCCATCACCACCCGGCTAAAACATTTTATAAATGTCCTAAGCAATAAGACATTTTATTTACTTACCTGAACATCTGTGATAGAACTTCAATACAACCCATTTCTCTCACAAGAGTTTGTCCATCCCCTTAAAAAAGAACCAGATATTACATGAATATGACTTTTACTTAAAAATAATTTCATTAAACTTAAGACACTTAGATGGTATTATAATTAGTTTTTAAGCTACTTTAAAGTATTGTGAAGTATACAGAATGACAGTAGGAAAAAACCTATAATCAAGGGGCTGTAGAGATGAGTTGGCAGTTAAGAGCATTTTCTGTTCTTCTAGGGGACCCGGGATCAATTCCCAGCACCCACATGGTTGCTTACAACTATCCATAACTCTAGTTCCAGGAGATGTGATGCCCTCTTATGGCCTCTGTAGGTACCAGGCATGCACATGGTGCACAGACATACATGTAGGCAAAACGTCCATACACATAAATTTTTAATTTCTTTTAAAAACACTATAGCTAGCTTTATTACAGAAAATATACTATGCTTAGCAACTTACAGCATTCAGTTTTCCTCTAAAAATTACAAACTGCTTATTTTATAGTTGCTACAATATGAAAATAATCTCCAAAGTAGAAAAACTACAAATCTTTTTCAGACTTTCCAAAGTTGCAAAAAAAAAAAAAAAAAATCTAGAAGCAATTCAAGTAGCTAACAATTTCAAGAGTTAAAAAAAGCAAATTTTTAAAACACGAGAACTGGGGAGATGGCTCAGTCAGTAAAGCGGCAGCATAAGGGCTTGAGTTTGATCCCCAGCACTCTGTGAAAAATAAATAAGAGCCTAGGCACGGGAACTTATGTCTGACCACAGGGCTCACCGGGCAGTCAGTCTAGTCAGATTGGAAAGCTTCAGAGTCAGTAAAGTGACTCTGTCTATAGATAAATACAGTAGAAACTGATTGAGGAAGGCATCCAACAATAACCCCTAGCTTCTGCTTCAAGCACAAACACATGCACATGTATGTACATATACAAGCAAAGTTTTAACTACATAAGCACTTTATATTTTATACACAGATATAAAATATATGTATACATAAACACTTTATATTAGGTTTTCAACTTTTCAATAAACCTAAAATTATTCCAAAATAAAAACCACTGGGGACTAACAGTAATCTTGTAATCAGTTCAGTGAAAAGTCGACCCATTCATTGAGTACTTGATTTTCTTTTTGAAGATTAAGTAGTACAAATCACTTCACTGTTTGTTAAAATTAACAAATATTGTGATTAAATGTATATTAATTCCTTCCTTAGAACTAGTATCTCTCACATGTCAATGAAATAAAAAGTTACTAATACATTTGGGAAGCAGAGTCCAAGACCAAGTCTCATCTACATAGTGAAACCTGTCTCAAAAAAAAAAAAAAATCAAAACAACAAAAAAACCCCACATAGGGCTGGAAAGATGGCTCAGCAGTTAATCAGCGGTTAAGAGCACTGACTGCTCTTCCGAAGGTCCTGAGTTCGAATCCCAGCAACCACATGGTGGCTCACAACCATCTGTAATGAGATCTGATGCCCTCTTCTGGTGTGTCTGAAGACAACTACAGTGTGCTTACATATAATAAAGAAATAAATTTAAAAAAAAAAACAAAAACAAAAAATATATAAGTAAATAAATAAATAAATAAATAAATAAACAAAGGCAGGGCTAGAGAGATGACTCAGTGGTTAAGAGCAGTCACTGGTTTTCTGAAGGTCCTGAGTTCAATTCCCAGTACCCAAACAGCAGCTCACAACTTTCTGATACTTTCTTCTGATGTGTAGATATACATGCAGACAAAGTACTTATATACATTAAAATCATAAATCAATATTATCTTTAAAGAAATAAAGGCACTAATATGAAAATGACTAGGTTCAAAGTATTAATGACTATTCCAAAAATATGTTAAAATGTGTTTAAGCATTCATGAGAATTTACTTACTATTATTTGAAACCAGAACCAAAAGAACATAGACAGACATTCTTTTCAAATTTGTGTTTGAATCATCATTAGTTAAGAACAAGGTTAAATCTTGAAATAATTCTGAAGTACACAAAGACTGCTGACAGTAAACTGAAACATAAAAAACAATTTTCATTTTAATATATCAGCACAAACTATTTCAAAAATATATTGAACAAAACGCAAAAGTTGTCAAACTGAGGATGCTTCTAAACTAGATGCCACTTAACTAGCATGTATTAGAGACAGTCAAATCTATGAAGACTTGATGTGTGCTTAAGTAGCAGATCTAAAAAATATTTTAAAATTATTTATTTACTTATTTGTATGTGCAAACACACACATGCGTGTGCCCACTATGTACATGCCATAGTACTCTTGTGGATGAGAGGGCAATTACGGGAGTCGGTTCTCTCCTTCCATAATGTGAGCTCCAGGCATCAAACTCAGGTCATCAGGTTTGCTGGAAAGCCCCTTTACCTACTGAGCCATCCAGCCAGTCCCAAACCAGAAATATCTTAAAGTTAAAATGACTTGGTCTAAGCTCCAAACATTTAAAATACTCTAGAATTGCCAATAAATTCCTAACCAAATAAGAAATGAAAATCATCCCAAGTGAAAAGAGAGGCAAGTAAGAAGACTAAAAAAAAAAAAAAAAAAAAAAAAAAAAAAAAAAAAAAAAAACAAGAAAAATCAGATATCTTTGGAAAACAGAGAGACCTACAATATTTATGATATTTTTAAAGAATGTTTGGAAATGCAAAAGTCTTTTCAAAGCTCAAAAATAATGCAAGGAATGGTGCAATAGCATATTTAGCAAGCAAAACAGGACAGCTGTGCACTTAAGGCCACCCTGCACTATATATGTTTTGACTCAAGACAAAACAAAACCAAAAACAACAACAAAACACTCTACAGGAAACAAACAAAAATAACCCTAATCTCAGCACTTGGGAGGCAGAGGCAGGCGGATTTCTGAGTTCGAGGCCAGCCTGGTCTACAGAGAGAGTTGCAGGACAGCCAGGGCTACACAGAGAAACCCTGTCTCAGAAAAACCAAAAAAACAAAAAACAAAAAACAAAACAAACAAACAAAAACCCAAACCCTAAATAGTGAGTGTCAATCAGGTGTCTCACCTTTAAATTTAAAAATTTACAAAAAAATTTAAAGACTTATTTGAAATTATTTCAAGCACATAAAGATAATATTTTATGTCTTACCATTCTCTTCTGCAATGGATCCTAATGTGTATAAGGCTGCCTCTTTTACCATGCTATGCTCACTTGACTTTGCAAGATTTATTATAAACATCAAACCACCAATTTCCCGGAAATAAATACCTGCATCACCTGTAAAATTTGCAAAAACAAGAAATCATATTTACTTCGTTTGTTCTGTTAAGGATAAAAGAATCAAATGAAAGAATACAACACACACACTGAGCAGAAGAGAAGTAACCATGTATATTGACTTATTACTGTACTACAAAGCCAGAATCAGAGTGGGCTGTGGGCTGCGGTGTCATGGCATGCAGTCAGTCCCAGGGCTAGTGAGGGGATCAGGAGGATGGGTTACTTGATGGAATGAGAAGAAAGAAAGGAAGAAAGGAAGAAAGCAAGCAAGCAAGCAAGCAAGCAAGCAAGCAAGCAAGCAAGCAAGAAAGAAAGAAAGAAAGAAAGAAAGAAAGAAAGAAAGAAAGAAAGAAGGAAAGAAAGAGAGAGAGAGAGAAAGAAAGAAAGAAAGAAAGAAAGAAAGAAAGAAAGAAAGAAAGAAAGAAAGAAAGGAGGGAAGGAGGGGAGAGGCAAGCATAATCACAGAGAAGAGGGAGAGGAGGAAGGAAAGAGAAAGAAAAAGGAGAAAGGGAGAAAAAATAGACTCCTGAATAAAGTTAATTATTATGTCTTACTGTCTTGTTTACAAACTGAATGAATAGTGATCAAAACTTCCTTTTGTGACAAAGGGCTGCCCATATGATACTTCAGACATTCCAACAGTAACTTCAGGTCTGTCTTCACTTCTACTGGAGAAAAATTTATTTTAAACACAAAGTTTTCTTTCAAAGAACAATTATTCAAGTTATATTTCATAATTACAAATCTTTGAAATGCTTGCTTTTTTAAAAAAATAAGCATATATTTGCTTTATGATCTAATAAAGATATTCTCAAAAGGTATTTTAAATGAACTGGATGAAAATACATTAGAACTTAGAGAATGCTAATGAATATGTATTTACGAGGAAATCTCAATCTTAAGATCCTCATGCCTTAGCCTCTTCAGTAACCAGGGCACACCACAATGCCTGCTTCCCAACTTATTCTGAGGTTGGCATTATGCTTGTATCAAAATTAAACCCATTAGAAAGAATAGAAAACTACAGACTAGCATCCTTCACATACATAGAAAATATCTAGTAAGATGTTCTAATAAGCTGATTACAACAACATATTAACAATGCATCATGACCAAGTTAGTGTATCCAAGGAAAACAGAGTAGATTTCATATTTGAATGGAAATCATTCAAGATAACATATCAAACTAAAAAAACCCAAATCCTCTTTTATTATGTAAATGACATATAGGTGTTGGAATAATTTTGCTGTTTTGTTTTGTTTTGTTTTGTTTTTCTGAGACAGGGTTTCTCTGTATAGTCCTGGCTGTCCGGAACTCACTCTGTAGACCAGGCTGGCCTTGAATTGAGACAGGGTTTCTCTGTATAGTCCTGGCTGTCTGGAACTCACTCTGTAGACCAGGCTGGCCTTGAACTCAGAAATCCACCTGCCTCTACCTCCCAAGTGCTGGGATTAAAGGCATGAGCCATCACTGCCTGGTTTTTGTCTTGTTTTAAGTTTTTATTTCTTTTGTTTTGGCTTTAACAGTATTTTCTTATATTTGTTTATTCATTCACTGAGGAGGCATATGTGGAGGTCAGAGGATAGTATGTAGGAATCACTTTTCTTCTACCATGTGGGTCCTGGAGATCAAATGAGGTTGGCAGACATAGTAGCATGTGCTGAGCCATCCTGCCATCTTTGTAAGTGTTTGTGAACTAACATTTACAAGGGGTAAACTTAAAAATAAAAAGACACATACTACAAAAATCTGAGCCACATCAATCTTTATTCTTCTATTTATAAAAACTCAACTAGCAGTTTGTTTCAATTAAACAATTTGTGATATAATCTGTCTGAACAATATAATAGTACAAAGGTTATTACTGAGTTGACTTTGGGCAAAATCCAATATTTATTCATAATTATTGGCTGTATTAACATCATCTGGCTATTAATGTCATATTGATAACATGCTAATGAAAATTTCAAATAAGGCATGGTGCTTTTCAGTTTTGGGCACATTTTAGGATGTATTCCTCCATTCCCTTCAGCATGTCCTTCTCAGACTTTAAGATTTCCTATCAAATTCTTTTCCTCTTAGCCAAAGCACCTCCCTAATTATACAATTATCACATTTTCTCTTCATTTAAACTTCTTTTTGGCTGAGTAAACAAGTTTCTTCAATTCCAGAAAGAAATGCACACAATACCAAAAGCTACAAGCAATAAAAGAAAACGTGACTGAATAAACCTAAAATTTCAATTTTTTCTTTAGGTGTTTGTATTTGAGACAAGGCCTCAGTATGTAGCTCTGGCTGTCCTGGAACTCACTATGTAGAGTAGGCGAGACCTTAACTCACAGAGCTATACCTGTCTCTGTCTCAAAGGCATGTCTTAAAGGTATGCATCACAATGCCTGGTTTAAAATGTAAAACTTTTACGTTTCAAGATACTATGCAGAATGCAAAAGCAGCTCAATCTAGAAGGAAATACTTTTCTATTTTTAAGAACTTTTTGGTCTTTGTGAGTTTCACATCGTGTATCCCAAGAAGGAAATCTTTTCAAACCAGATATTCAATTTTGTGTTCATCCCCTGGGATATCCCAGCACTGTTTAGCAGCTCACAGCTGTTGGCAACTATAATTTCAGGGGACCTGATGCAGCCTTCTAACCTCTGCCAACACTAGGTATGCAAGTGGCTCAAATAAACCTGCAAGCAAAATATCCATATACATATTAAATTAGTGTGTATGGGGAAGGTGGAGGTCAGAAGACAACTTGTGGGAGTTGATTCTCTCCTACTACATGGATCCTAGAGATCAATTGTCAGGTTTAATGATCTCTACCCACTGAGCTACCTCACCAGACTCCACATGTCTTTAGTCTGCTTTTTATTTATTAAAGACATGGCCTCAATATGACCCAGGCTGGTCTCAACCTTGCTACATAACTACGGATGACTTTGAACTCTTTCTCCTGCCTCTATCTCTTCACTTCTAGTTTCTCTCAAACCTGAACCTGGGAGTGGCCTGTCTAGAGCAGCAGGGTCTCCAGCACCCTCCGGCCATGCTCATTATCTTTGCTTCCCTATATAACTTCCCAGATTTCAGCTTTCTTTAAAACTTCTCGAAGCCTGGTGAAGTGGCACATGCCTTTAATCCTAGCACTTGGAAGGCAGGCTGAGTTCAGGCAAGCCTGGTCTATAAAGTGAGTTCTAGGACAGCCACGGCTACACAGAGAAACCAGTGAAGGAAGGGGGTAGCAGCAAACAAACAAAAATAAAAAACAAAACAACAACACAAGCTTGAACTCTGATGAGGCCTCTCTGACCTTCTATAATTGGCCAGACAGAGAGAAAACAAATTCACTGTGGTGAGTGGTGTCTGATCTGAGAGTTCATTAATAGTAGTTGAAACTGGGACAAAGGAACCTGTTTTTGCCTGGGCTAGCTATTAATTAATTAAAGCGGCACTATGTGGCAAATCAATGCCAATGAATCCATAATACCTTGTAAACTTATTGTTGTTGATGCAGTATATAGTTCAATTGGTAAAGTGCTTGCCTAGCACCAACCAAAGCTCCATTTGCCATCTCCAGCACCACATAAACTAGGCATTACTGAAAATGCCTATAATCCCGGCACTGGGGACTTGGAGACAGGAAAATCATCAGTTTAGGGTCATCCTGTGCCACATAATGAGCTTGAGACCAGCCTTGACTACATGAAAGCCTGACATAAAATAAAAAACCAATTCTGACAGTGTAGTAGACACAAACATATTCATCTACATTTCTGACAGTACCCTTGCAACAATGAGCCACCATGTCTAGGGACATCTTTTATATTCTGCCAATAAATCTACTACCATATGGATTTTTATTATAATTTCAAATAGAGTCTTACTATGTAGTCCTGGCTGGCCTAGAAATATGTAAACAAGGCAAGTCTTATATTCAGAGATCTGCCTGTCTCTGTATCATGAGAGCTGGGATTAAAGGCATGAGCTACCATGCCCAGCTCATATGGCACTCTAAGTATCAGCATAACTTTCCCATTATTTCTGACATCAGAAATTATATTATAGGCACCGTGATGGTTTGTACATGCTTGGCCCAGGGAGTGGCACTATTAGGAGGTATGGCCCTTGGAGTTGATGTGTCATTGTGGGTATAGGTTTTTGTTCTTTGTTTTTTTGTTTTTGGGTTTTTTTTTGTTTTGTTTTGTTTTTCAAGACAGGGTTTCTCTGTATAACCCTGGCTGTCCTGGAACTCACTCTGCAGACCAGGCTGGCCTTGAACTCAGAAATCTGCCTGCCTCTGTCTCCCAAGTGCTGGGACTAAAGGTGTGTGCCACCACCACCGCCCAGCGTGGGTGTAGGTTTTAATCCCTTATCCTAGCTGTGTGGAAGAGTTTTCTCTCCTGTTTGCCTTCAGATGAAGATGTAGAACCCTCAGCAACTCTTGTACCATACCTGCCTGCATGCTGCCATGCTCCCACCTTGATGATAATGGACTGAACCTCTGAACCTGTAAGCCAGCCCCAATTAAATGTTGTCCTTATAAGAGTTGCCTTGGTCATGGTGTCTGTTCACAGCAGTAAAACCCTAAGGCAGGCACAGAGCAGGTGTTCACTATGTATGCTGTGGTGCATTATTTCCCTTTAAGTTAATTTATATCATCTGAGAAACACTCTCAGGCCAAAAGAATTGCTTCAAAAAGGCTCAGACCAACCAAACTGCCTGGTAGAGACGAGACCAACTGAGCTGCCTGAAAGAGATACTTTCCAACTTGTTAGGCTGCTTGCAGGTTGTACTGTGTGTTCCAGTTTCTTGGCTTTCATGAGCTGGGGTAGGCTGCTGCTGATACAGTGCCTTTGCGTCATTTCTGCTCCTCTAAATCATTCTTCCTCATTCATATGCTTTGTATATAGCCCCAGTAAGCTTACAAGTTGGAATTGGTGGTATCCATACTTTGGTCTGTTGGCAATTCCCTATCTGGGGTAAGAAAATGTTTGTTCGTGTCCTCTCAGAATAATGTCATAGAACATATGTAAGTTGATGAATGGTTCCTTTCTTTTCTAGATGCAATTGTATATATTGTGTGTATATATATATTTACATATATTTATATATCACAAACACATATACAAAAATATACCCACAATTATACAACTATAAAATACATAAAACTAATGTAACTACATGATTCATGGATTTCTCACCTTGTGTTTTCTTTGGATTCTCACTTTCCATGCTTGCCTTTTTCCCTTATATTTCATCTATAAGATAAGGCATTTTTAGTTAGATCAGCTTCTAAGAATTATTCTGGACCATATGCTTGCTTCAGCAGCACACATACTAAAATAGGAATGATATAGAGAAGATTAGCACAGCTCCTTCACAAGAATAAGACACAAATTTATGAAGCAGTCCACGTTTAAAAAAATTTAAAGAGTGAAATATTCTGGGCATGACAATGCATGTCTGTAATCTTCAAGCAGG
Source organism: Mastomys coucha (assembly GCF_008632895.1). Lineage (NCBI taxonomy): Eukaryota > Metazoa > Chordata > Mammalia > Rodentia > Muridae > Mastomys > Mastomys coucha. The sequence continues at coordinate 242,639,394 of NW_022196905.1, forward strand.
AAAGGGAATGGAAGAAGGGTCATGAGTTTGAAGCCATTCTGAGCTACATTTAAAGTTCCAGAAAAGAAAGAGGGGGAAGGGGAAGAGGGAAGGAAGAGATAAAAAGAAAGACTGTCTTAAAACAAACAAAACCATCACAAACACAGGAGGGACGATCCCTGGGATCCACATAGTAGGCAAAAACAGACTTTCATTGGTTATCTTTCACCACAAATGTGCTAACCTATACATGCACACAAACATGTACATACATATACATACACAAATAAATGTAATAAAAATAAATAAATATCTGCAGTAAAGGACCAGCTATCATTTTCAAAAGGTTATATAATTATAAAATTATACTTAAAATTAAAAGTAGCTCACTTCCCAAGTGAAAAGTATGTGCCAAATCAAGCAATTATGAAATGTTTTTAATAGTTTTGTGGATACAAATTATCACTAACAATGAGATTGTAAAATTTTTTACCCTGTTCTCACAGAGGGGGAAACTTTTCACATAACAGGACGCACAATCCTTACAGGTTTTACTCACTGTACTCTCCAAATCAATAAGGTCAAGAACAAACGTTACCAGGTAAACTAACAGAACATAAATAAGAAAGCTAGCTGGTTATTGTTCTGCACACTTCTTTGGTCCTAGGGATGAAACTCAAGGTAGAATCTATCATGAAGCAACACGCCCAGCTCTTGAAATTTGCTACTTTAAAAATGGTCACATCAAAAGCTTTCTGGGGTGAAAACAATCTACATACCCTCCCTTCCCCCATGACAGACAAAATATCTTCCTGGGTGGGGCTGGAAAAGCTGAAATTCCTAGCATTCACTGCCACTTGTAAGTTGTCCAAAGTGGGCGTCCATCTGCCTTGGAATCCTATATTATGGAAGACATCCTCTAATGGGAGCAAACCATGTAAGTTGCACTAGCAACTTTCTGCTAGGATAGTTTAAAGGGAGTGTGAAATAAGCCTTGCAGGTCCCAGAAAGTACTGAGGGTAACAGGAACCAGTTGCTCTACAGGATGGAGAGGATGTGGGGGCTCAAACCCTCACCACTCGCCCAGGGTTCACAGGCTCCGGGTCCTCCTCATCCTCCTCCCTCGCTCTCGCTGAAGGCCACGGAGGCCAGGCTCACCTAGAGAGCTGCAAGAACTCCTGTAAGGAGGGCAGGCAGGCCCAAGACTTTGCTCCACAGCCCTCCGCGAGGCACTATGCACCGCTCCCAAGCCGGGCTCCGGCGGACCTAACGGGAGTTCCCAACTTTGGCGCTTCAGGTGCTGTTAGACGCGCGGTCCCGTCCTCTTTCTCACAAACGAATTCCCCTGTGGAGACGCCGCTTCCGCTTTCCCAGAATGACCCGGAGCAGCGCGGCCGGCCGCACACAGCTGTGGACGACCTTTCCCCACACAGACCGCGGCCACTGCGGCCCGGCCCGGCGCCAGCTCAGGAAAGCTCTGGGCCCTCAGCTCAATCCATCTCCTCAGGTAAGCCCGGGAAGCGGGGCCACGCCCGCACCATAGCACTGCCCCAGGAGGCAACAGGCAGGGCGGCAAGGCTGGTCTGAGCTGAGGCAACTACCCGAACCAGGGAAGCGGAGGCCGAGCCTCGTCAGGCCTGCACCACGACGCCCGACTAGGTTTCCCACGCCTTGGGAGTCAGGCTCACATCCGCTGGGCGGGACTTCCGGCCGACCCCCTGTCACACTTGAGCTAAGCTAAGCAGCTGGAGAGTCATCAGTGGGCAGAAGGTGGCCAGTGTGGGATGCGGACCTTAGTATTTAGGGCTTGAATCTTGGAAGGGTCTCCGTTCCCTCCTGACCTTGCCTGACGCCAGGTTTTCTTTGGTGGCATTCGGCATTCCATTAACTGGACACCCTCACTGGGTGAACTCCAAAAACCTTAATTTTGGGTTCTGGCCAAGCCAGCTTCCCATTGAGTAGACCAAGAACTGGAGCTTTGAGTCGTAAATGTGGTCAAAGGGTACCCTCGTATAATTATTAGTGCTGTCATGCTCCCAACAGAATCCATCCTATGGGAGTGTTTGGAGTTGGAAGTACTGTCAGAGGGCAGTCCCCGCTGTGGAAAAGTCACTTGATAAAGTAGACATAGCTAAGCAAGAATGAAACACTGGTATCCAAGAAATAAAATCCTTATGAGCCCATCCCCTGTTCCTTGTCAAATAAAACACAGCTTCTCACATAGGAGACTGCCTTTGATAATTATTCCACAGCAGGCAATTTAGAGCTTTAAGATACTGAATCACATTAACACATTCAGCCAGCCACACTGAAGTCAGAAGCTGGGATCTGCTCCCATTTTTGGATTTCTAATTTGTTACTGTTCCTTACCTTAAGGAATTTTCTTTCCCATCTAACATGTTGGTAAATGTTATTATTCCAATATTATTATTCGATAAAAAAAATGTATGGATGGGGCAAGCCCATAAAATTCAATACGTAGGTATAGTGGCAAACCTTTAGGTATATATAATGAATGACAGCACAAGGGAATGGTTTTGTTTTCTGATAAAGCTCCTGAAATGCTGCTTTAAAAGTTCTATTTTGCCTGGCAGTGATTGCGCACACCTTTAGTCCCAGTGCTTGAGAGGCAAAGGCAGGAGGATTTCTGAGTTCGAGGCCAGCCTGGTCTACAGAGTGAGTTCCAGGACAGCCAGGGCTACACAGAGAAACCCTGTCTCAAAACCAAACCAAACCAAACCAAACAGAAAGTTCTATTTTAGTAAGTAATGCTCTTAAACTGTCCACAGCTAAAATCCAAATCTTAAATTCATTAATTAATGTTTTTACTCCTTTTAGTGAAGCAGACATATCTATGACATGTAACTAAAAAATAGCAAACCAGTATTAATGAACTAAATTACAAAGAGCTAGCTTTTATTCTTCAGGAAAGTGATTGCTTTCTTCCCACCATCCACACAACAAGACTATATTACAAATGAGAAAAACTTTTATTAAGCAAACAATTTAACTTCTCTCCTTTAACAGATTTTTACAAACTAAAGCACAAAAGGAAGACAATTACAGTTCAACCATAACATATTACACACAGTGCTTATTCTACAACTGGAAAGTTGCAGATGTTTGTGTCATACCACTATAAATATAAGTATTATTAAAAATTACAAATTGTTTGGTGATTATTTTGATAACTTCTTGAGCAGCAGCTCCTGTAGGAAAAAAGAGAAAAGTAAATGTTTGAAAAGAATACATCTTAAGAGTTAAATAATATATACCAGACTGGGCCTGATGATACATGCTTTTAATCCCAGTACTCAGGAGACAAAGACAGGTGGATCTCTGTGAGTTCAAAGCCAGCCTGCTCAACATAGTGTGTTCTAGGCTGGCCAAGGCTATACAGTAAGACACTTGTCTAAACAAACAAACAAAAAAAAAAAAGCAAGAAAGAAAAAAAAAGAAAAAGAATAGGGTAATAGGGTGTGGTGGTAACTCATTAGGCTGGAGGAGTAAAGGCAAGAAGATCATAAGTTCATGGCCAGCCTCAGTTTACAAATGGAGTTGGAAGCCAGCCTGCTGTACATGAGATCTATGCTCTATAGAATACACCATAGATACAGATGAGTACAAAAGACAAAACAAACAAAAAACATAAAGTAAAGCTGCTTAAAATCCAAAACAAACATAATTTAATGAGTCATAACAAAATAAAAGATTATGATAATTATTATTTGTTTATTTGAGACAGGGTCTTTCTACATAGCTCTCACTGTCCTGAAGCTCACTACATACCAGGCTGGCCTCAAACTCACAGAGATTCACCTGCAACTGCTTCAAAAGTGCTGGAATTAAAGGTATACTACACCATGACCAGCAAAAGGCTGTAATTCTTTATAACTATGTTATTAAAGGAATTTTAGGGATGACCCAATGAGATACTGAGCAACAAATTTTAAAAATAAGGTTATTTCTAATTACATTGGTTTAGAAAGTGGTTAGATACAGAGAATGAACAAAGTGAAGTAAGTTCACATAGTAGTTTGGCTGAAGGACCTTTTTGAAAGGCTGCAGAGAGGCATAAAGATTCTTTTCAAAGAATGCCCTTCCGTTGCATTCAAGGGTTGTATGTATGCTTTAACTTTTTGATTAACATATAAAGAAATGGGTTTCCCTGTGACATTTTCATACTTAACCATCACTAAACTTTGTTCTTATTTGCCCCCTACCCTGTCCTGCCCTATTTCCCCCTCTGACCACATTGTATTTGAATTCTTCCTTTATCTAGTCTGTTTTTATAGTATAAAAAAAGAATAAAAGAAAGCATATTTGTTCTAAATCTCTCATGTGTGTGCATGTATGTATATATATACTCAGGATCAAACCCAGGGACTTTGGAAAAGCTATACACTAAATACGACAGAGCTCCTATAAGGTACTCGAAACACAAGAGAGACTGTAAAATTCTAACAAGAAAAAAAAATCTTTCTTTCTAAACTGAGGCAGCTTCTTTCTACAATACTGAGTGAGGCTGTGAACTTAAACCTCTACTATCACCAAATCTCTCAGGCACCACAGATGTAGCAGAGTACAAGAAGCAAAAATATTGGCTGGGCAGTGGTGGCGCACGCCTTTAATCCCAGCACTTGGGAGGCAGAGGCAGATAAATTTCTGAGTTCGAGGCCAGCCTGGTCTACAGAGTGAGGTCCAGGACAGTCAGGCCTATACAGAGAAATCCTGTCTCGAAAAAACAAACAAACAAACAAACAAAAAAACCAAAAAAAAAAAAAAAAAAAAAAAAAAAAAAAAAAAAGAAAGAAAGAAAGGAGAGCAGTATGGAGGGCAAAGACTAATGTAAGCTCAACAGCTGGCTTCACCAAGCTCCCTAATTACACCAAATAAGAAAACAGGAAACTAATACAAATAGTAACTGTATAGTAACAAATAAGTCATTTCTACAGTCTACAAAACTCACCTCCCAGGAATGCAGCAATGCTGTGTAGCTCAGCAGCTCCGTACCGGCAACTACAGAAAGGATGGAGGTATACATTTGTATTAGTCTTATAACAAACTGGGAGAGTATTATCTCTATATGTTCTAAAGGATACTCACAATTCATGGACATAATCGTCTTTCACCATTACAGACAACCCATATTCCTGAAGGAAGCCAGTAAGACAGGATTTCAACTTCCCTATATCTTCTTCAACTTGATAGTTAGACACTCCTAAAAAAAGTATATATTATATATAATATATACATTTCCATTAAAATAAATATGTGGGCGAGGCATGCTAGTGCACATCTTTAATCTCAGCACTCAGGAGGCAAAGGCAGGCAGATCTCTGTGTTTGTGAATGCCCTGCATTATGTAGTGAGTGCCAGGACTGCCAGGGCTGCATAGATACCAGGTCTCACGGAAAAAAGTGATTCAAACTGTTTTCTCTTACTTAATCCAGTTTCAGGTGGTCTAATCAAAACAGTAAGGTATGATACTAAAGAACAAACATAAACCAACATTTGAAAATATCAGAAATCTGATAAACTAAAATCTGTCACAAATTGAAGTTCAGTAAGTCTTCGTCAGGTCTGGAGTCTGACTTAGTGACAGCATAGAGTCCCATCACTCTAGTGGTTTTCTGTTGTTAGGGTTTCTTGGTCTTTCAAGTCTTTGCTAATTATTGTTCTAGAAGATTAATACAAAATACTCAATAATTGTTTGATCAAAATATTAAAGAGAAAATACTTATATCCTTTAATTTAAATTTCTATTTTCTTACTTTTTGGAAACAAAGTTTTATGAATCCCTGCTAGTCTCAAACTTGTATGTAGTCAGGGTGACCCTGAACTTCTAATTCTCCTGACTTTGCCTCCTGGATGAGAAAACAGGCATATGCTTTTTCAGTACTGAAGATCTCTAAACCTAGAGCTTTGTTCACTCAACAACAACAAACTAAGCTACATCCCCAGCTCTTTATTTCCATCTTAAGTGATTAAATGGCACTGAGGACATAAAGCCCTAATAATATATAACATTTACTAAACATTAGTAGATGCTGGATACTAGTCTATGCCCCTTGTGCTTATGCACTGATTTAATTCTCATAAGAACTCTATGAAGGAGCCACAGCTATTTCTATTTACAGATAGAAAAGCTGGGACACAGACAAATTAAGTTAGTTCATGAACAGCAAAGTTAGAATATAAGACAAGCATTTTGTTGTCGTTTTCTCATGCAGGAAATCTAATCCAGGGCCTTAGGAGCTAGGGCAAGTATTCTACTACTAAGCCAGTCCTACGTCATTTCTTTCTCTTCTTTGTTGTTTGGGACAAAGTCTCATTCTGCAGCCCAGCTGACCTCAGATTCACAGCAATCTTTCTACCTTGGCCTCCTGAATGTCTGCATTCTAGGTATGAACCACCATACCCAGGTGTCAAGCATCTCAGTAAGGAGAGTGAAGATGTCTCTTAGATATTTAACTCAGTCAAACCTTCAGGATGTCAAGCCTAGGTACCACACAACTACCTAAGAACCTCCCGCTTAAAAAAGAACTGCTTCCACTCAAACAATCAAATACCAGAGATAATTTATTTAAAGGCTGACAAGATGGGTCCAGTGGGTAAAGTGCTGCTGTACAAGCATGAGGATCCCTGTTCAATCCCTGAGAACCCACATTAAAAAACTGAGCATAGTGATGTATATCTCTAATCTTATCACTGGAAAACCCAAAGACAGGAGGATCCCTAGGCCTTGCTGGCCAGCCAGTCTAGCCAAATCTGTGAGCTATCAGTTCAATGAGAAACCTTTTCTCAAAAAATAATGTCAACAGCAACTGAATAAGACATTCAATATCAACCTCTGGTCCCCACATATACATGCACACATGTGTACACTTGTGCACACACACACAATTTAACCTGTTTTAAATCACTAAGTTTTTGAGACCTATACAAACACACACACACATATACAAACACATGTGAATTTTAAAAAGACAAATATAAAAATAAGACACAAGAGATGGGGCTAAAGAGTTGGTTCAGTGATTAAGAGCACTGACTGCTCTTCCAAAGGTCCTGAGTTCAATTCCCAGCAACTACATGGTGGCTCACAACCATCTGTAATGAGATCTGATGCCCACTTCTGGTGTGTCTGAAGACAGTTACAGTATACTCACATATATAAAGTAAATAAATCTTCAAAAGAAAAAAAGACACAGAGATATATTAGTGATCTATAGATAACATTCCTCATGATTTGAAAGTAGTAAGCCTTAAAAATCAAATAATAGAGCACAGGGCTGGAGAGATGGCTCAGTGGTTGATAGCAATGGCTGCTCTTCCAGGGGACCTGAGTTCAATTCCTAGTAACCACTTAGTGGCTCATGACCATGTAATGGGATCAGATTCCCTCCTCTGGCAAGCACTCATACATATATATATATACATATAATATACAACTAAACAAATCTTTTTTAAAAGAAAAATCAAATAATAGTTCCAATGCCCAAAGAATACTCAAATTCTGGTGGCGCACGCCTTTAATCCCAGCACTTGGGAGGCAGAGGCAGGCGGATTTCTGAGTTCGAGGCCAGCCTGGTCTACAGAGTGAGTTCCAGGACAGCTACACAGAGAAACCCTGTCTCGGGGGGGAAAAAAAAAAGAATACTAAAATTCAGGTCAAGTTGGTTTTTCTGTTTGTTTGGTCTTTTTTGAGGCAGGTTTCTCTACATATCCCTGACTGTCCTGAAACTCACTCTGGTGACCAGCCTGGCCTTAAACTCAGAGATCTGCCTGCCTCTGCCTCCAGTGCTGGGATTAAAAGCATGGGCCACTATACCTGGCATCAAGTCAAGTACTTAGTCAAGATTTTATTGAGTGAACCTGATGGTTCAGGCCTATAAATCCAATACCTAGAAGACTGATGAAGTTCACAAGTTCAAGGTCAGCCCAAGCTAAGTAAGCTCCTGTCTTAGAACAACAAAACAACAAGAAAGCCAAAAGCTGTTCTCTGAATCTGGTAAATCACCGGCTGTTCTTACCTGGGTATCTGCCATGCTGTTTATGAAATCGATCCACAGCCCGCAACATCAGGTATAGGACGATCTCATTATCTGGATTGTCCATACTAGAAACTGAAAGGAAAAGAAAAATCAGTACAACTAGATAACATACACTAGCAACAAAAGGCAGAATTCATACTCAAGTTTCAGGATACAAGACATACTAGCAAAAAATATTAACTATTTTACTAAAATAAAGTATAAATTATAAATAAGAAATATATCAAGATGTAACACAGAGGGTCTTATAGACTCCTAGTTGGAGTCTCTACCAAGATAGAAACATGATGATGTAAGTTCTTATATACAACATACAATGCATTCAGTCATCTAAGCACAATTTAATGTATTTATTTCTGTAAAATATATGTAAATTAAAATCATTCAGGTACTCTATAAAATATAAAATATTCACATTATCTTTAGAGTACCACTTATTCAACACTATTACACACGTTTTATTAATGTCTTTTAACTTAGCATCTGGTTGTTATACTTACTAATTTTCTCTTTGTTGGCTGTATCCAAACCATACTCTTCAGCTAAAGATCGACATCTTACTACTCGAAGAAATGCAGAATTGCTGCCTGGAAACAGTAAAGATTTCAGGATGGTTGTGACAACTGCATACACCAAATTATGGGTCACTTTAAGAACAAGAAATTAGGGCTACAAGACGGATCAGCAATTAAGAGGGCTTGCTGTTAGTGGAGAGGAACTAAGTTCAGTTCCCAGCAGACACCTACCCACATCAGGTACCTCATGACTACTTATAACTCTAGTTCCAAGGGGATTTGACATCTGTGACCTCTGCAGGTACACATATCCATACACAGATAGGCACACATAATTTAAAAATAATAAAAATTTTGAAGCAGTTATTCATTAAAAATTTTATTGAGTGACCACAGTACTGTGGGTTTTGTTAGATACTGAGTATTAATGGTATGAACCAATTCCTGCCTTGGTTACATTCTCAGTTCGGTGTGTAAGAAAGCTTAAAACATAATTGTGTGTCCATGTAACTGTCCCTTGGGGTTCCTTTGCTTAACTGATATGCCATCTTTCTTTTCTTTTCTTTTCTTTTTTTGTTTTTTTTTTTTTTTGAGACAAGGATTCTCTGTGTAGCCCTGGCTGTCCTGGAACTCACTCTGTAGACCAGGCTGGCCTCAAACTCAGAAATCCACCTGCCTCTGCCTCCCAAGTGCTGGGTTCAAAGGCATGCACCACCATGCCCTGCTAAGCCATCTTTCTAACCCTGTAACTAACTTCATGAAACTGTTACTTCTGTGTGTGGTATGTGCATGGGTGTGCTTATCAATCCGTGAACATGTGGTGGCCAAAGATTGATCCTGAGTATCTTCTACCAATCTCTACTGTATTATTTTTCTTTTTGTTTTTATTTGTTCTCCTATTTTTTTGAGACAGGGTCTCATACAAACTCAGAGCTCACCACTTCAGAACTGAACTCAGTCTCTGTTTGCATGGCAAGCACTTAACCCACGAGCTATCTCCCAACCTGCACTGACTCCAAGATAATGCTTTTACCTCCTAAAGAATTAGGGAGAAAACCCAGAAGCCCAGCCATGAATAACATGGCAAATTCTTAATTCTATTACAGTCACTTAACATACATCAAATGTTCCAATGGCCCAGGCTTAAAATGACCTTTACATTACAAGAAAACAAAATTTACCTAACGATACACACACCCTACTTCAAGAATTTCAACCACTTAAAACTCCCAAGAACACCCTCTGTAGCATATTTTTTATCAAGCAAAATAAGAAAATTAAAAGGACTTACAAAGCAATTTTAATTCTTTCTCTGAAATGGACTCTGGTGCCTATAAAAAAGATAAATGCAGGTTTTTCTCTAGCACACACACATAAACACAAAGACAACAATGGCACAGCACAAAGCCACTGGCTGTGAGATGAACAGCTCTTCCCAAGAACTTGGAAAACATTTCAAACACACCTGTTCTCTTGTAACAGGGGCACTTCTGCCAAAGAAGCCAGGGCCATGCCTTTCCTCTCTAATCCCTCCCTCGCTGAGCTCCGTGCTGCAGGGAGAAGTACTGTCCAGATGCAGTGTGTTCACCACTTACCTGGCCAACAGACTGAAGCAATTTGGCAACATGATTACCTACAGCAGCAGCATCTTTCTTTGCTTTCTCACGGTAACTGGAGAAGAAGAACAACAAAACCCTACAATTAAAGACTCCTAAAATTAGCAAAACTAAAGTCACCTTTAAGTGAACAAAACCTTACTCTCAATTAAAAGTATTTGGAAACATATGAAATGTGAAAAGGTAGAGAAATGTCGCCAGCAGCACCCCTCACTAGTTAGGCGTTTTTGAAGAGCTGGCAGCCGAACTTCTGGAGTCCTTTAAAACCAAGGCTCCGTCATCATACCCTACAGCACCCAACTTAAATCTACCCAGGTAACACCCATAGGAGTCTTTATCGAGTCATTTTCTTTTGGTCATCAATCTTTCAAAACTTAAGGAGTCAGTGACTGTAGGTGAACACCTATTTTCCAGTATCCCCATCTGACACACACAGACTCCGAAGGTTGGGTCTCCATGGATGTTACTTTTTTTGTAACTAAGGTACAGTGCTGATGAATCCAAGGGAGCTGGCCCGGTTTCCTCCAGGGCCAAATGTTGCCAAACAGAGAAGATCAGTGCTTAACAAATCTTGGTTTGTTGTTGTAGTCTATGAGTCAAAATTCTGAGAATTTGGGAAAAGACAACTGAAGACAGAAACTAATATGACTTTAGTTTTATTGCTTGGAGGTAGAATTCTTGCTTTGCACGTACATGAGGACCCAGGTTCAATCCCCAATAGTACCACCTTCACCCTAAAAAGGTATGGCTTTACGTGGGAGAGACTCAGCTTTAATACTGGTCATTTTTACAGAGTCAAGTACAACTAGATATTAAACAAAGTTTTTCATGATTTATACTATTGGACAGGTTTGAAGTATGTGATTCTCCTTGACAACTTCAAGAAGGTAAGTTGTTCATGTAACATATTTTCTTGGGTCCTCTGTCAGAAACCAGGGTCTGAGTCCCTCTAGGAGGGCAGTTAAGTAGCCTGCTACACATTAGTTTAAAAATAATGATAAAGCATGGTGGCACATTCCTTTATTCCCAGCTGAATTCAAGGCTAGCCTTGTCTACAAAGCTAATTCTAGGACAGCCAAAACTACACAGAAAAACCCTGTTTTGAAAAACAAACAAAATAGCAACAACTAAAAGTCACTTACACATTCTGCAGTTTTATGTATTTGCTTGAATCTGCAATCATATCAGGAATTGTGCCTCGAACAGGTAAATTTCCTTGACCCTCCTTGGCCACAAATTCCTTTAAGGCACGAGCTAGAATCCAAAAAGATGGCGTCTAAAAGAACAAGAAAAGCCTACTATGAAGGTGTGTGTATTCTGAGCTGGTACTGAAGACAGCTCTATTTTCCTTCTCGTTGTTACCTGTTTGGTGATATTTATGCATTGATCATCATTAAATATATCTTCGATGCTGCTTGGGATCTAACAAAGGAACACAAAACATTTACTTACATTAAGAATTCTGTCCACTTTTATTTTCAATGCTATTTCTTCAAATAAGTTCTTTATATTTTCAAAGTGCAGTGAAATATCAATTTCTGATATATTTAGTTTTATTTACAATCAGATTCTGATGGAGATCTGATGGGAAAGAGAACGGAAGAAAATCCTCTCCTGGGTGTTAGCATTTCAGACAAGCCTCCTAATATCTACTTGGAGAGAAGGAAAGCCAAACATGTCATTTTGTATACTTTGTATCTGGAGACAACAAAGATTATGGACATTACTACAAAGCTAGATTTAAAGCTGTTCATGGATTCCTATCTTATGAAAATCCTGAAATTCACTCACCCTAATTCCAGGCTGTTCAAAGAGACAACCACTCTAACCCAAAACAAGTAATTATGCAATTTTGAACTTGCAAGATCACCATACTAATAAAACCTTTACAAACTATAGGCTTTGATTCTACCACTGTGCAGACAAAACAGAATTCTCAGTGGTAACCTCGTGACTGGTGTCTTGGCTTCCAACCCCACACCCTCTACTGTATTCCTAAGAGTCAACAGTCTTTTGAATGGCCCACTGTAGTGGCACACATCTTTAATCTCAGCACTAGAAGGCAGAGGCAGGTGAATCTCTGTGAGCTCCAGGCCAACCTGATCTACTAATGAGATCCAGGCCAGCTAGCAATATATGTAGTGAGGTCCTGACTCAACAGCAAACAGACCTTCCTACTTCTCTGCTCAAAACCCTTCAACAGTCTGCAAGATTCTGTTAGGATATAGCCCTTTCTAGCTCTCCAAACCCAAATCCTTCCTATGGCTTTCCTTCTCCTTCAATCATATTGACTTTCCCACTGACCTTTAACAAACGTGAAACTTCACCTCACTCCGTGACCTGTGCACGCATCTTCTGCTTGAGAAGCTCTTGTAGCAGATCTCTGAGTGCACTTCACTCAGGTCTGTTCCTCCTTCCCCACTCCCTCTTCTAATACTGCCCCCTAGATACTCCCTATCCAATACCCAGACCCCTTCTTGCCTTCTCACCGTCTAACTTTGTTCAGTTTACTGCCCTTCTACTCCTAGAGCTGTTTTCTGTTTTATTTTTGGGATAAAAACTCTTGTGCGCCGGCTGGACTAGAGCTCACTACGCAGCCAATGTGGTCTCAAGCCTCTCCGTCCACCTCCTCAGTGCTGGCATTACAGGTACATGCCACCATGCCTAGCTTTACAATCATTCCTTAGTTTTAAAAACTGATTATTACATTTTATTTTCAGTAGAAATGCAGATCTAACATGTATAATTTGATAGCTATACATGTACATTTTCGACATTCTTTCCAATTAAGATAAAAGATGTTCCTCAGCTAGAATGATTTACAAGGCATACACTCAGGAACCGTTTCATGGTCTTCAAAATGTCTACAGTGACTTGAGTGCTTTCCTACTGTGAAAGGCAGCACTCAAGCTATAAACTGTAAGAGAACTATAAAAATCTCCCAACTGTCTTATTCCATACTTCCTCAAAAACAAACAAACGAAAAACTGAGGAAACTGAAAAATAATAATAATAAGTAAAAAAGTCTAAGTTATTTTCTGATTTTTTTTTTTTTAATGTATTCTGTTGGGCTTAAACTCACTATGTAGCCCACGCTAGCTTTAGGCCTCAGATTCTGAATCCACCTGCCTCAACCTCTGAAGTGCCAAGATTACAGGTGTAAGCTACCATATCCAGCTTATAATTTTTGAAATGTACAAGTCATTAAGAACATCTCCAATTATATCTAAATAACTGCTGCAAAAGAAAATGCAAGATAGAAAAATTTAACTTTTGCATTAACACTTCTTTTGACTAGCAAAATATCATTTGTAATTCTTACCTCCAAATTCTCAACTATTCACAAATCATATTTAAAATAATTCATATAATTCTCTAAGTGAAAAAAATTATTTTATTGCTATTATATGCTGAAGCACTGACATAATTTTAATAGAGGTTTTTTGTTTGTTTGTTTGTTTGTTTGTTTTTTTGAGACCAAGTCTCATATGCCCCAGCTGGTTTTGAACTTGCTGTGTAGCCGAGGATGACTACTGATCATCTTGCTCCCCATTCCCAAGTGGTGGACTTACAGGCATTCACCACCATGCAGGGCTCAAAACTTTATTAAAACTAAACTGGTATTTTGGGATAGGCATGGCACATCTTAACACTTGAGAGGCAGAGGCAAGAAAAGTATCACAAGTTCAAAAACAGGCTGCTCTATACAGCGAATTTGAAGGTAGTCTGAGCTACATGAAAAGACCTTAATAAAAACCAAACCAAACCGAAACAAAAAACATTTTTTTTAAATCAAGCTAATTTATAGGTACTTATTCTAACTTACTATACACATTTGGGCAATATTAAGTTAAACTGTTATATCAACTTTCACATTATGAAAATGTCAGAAAACACAGGTTTGAGCAATTCCTTTGATACCTGAGTTATATTTAGTGCTGTGTTCACATTTTTGATAGCTTCTTCAAAATTCTCTTCGTCTTCTGGAGCTCCCTTCTCATTCTTTAAAATCCCTATTAAAACAAGAAATATCAAACAATGTCTCTTTTCACTTTGGCTTCCCAGCATTATAGAAAAACCTTATCAGGCTCTGAACAAAGGATCTCAATGTGACCCTTAACAGGAAGTATAGCCGTCATTCGTTCTTCTTAAACTCTAAGAAATGGTGCCTTTACCCCCAGGGAAAGTAAAATAACTCATGACAGCATTATCTGACAATAAATACTGGTTTCAAGCATTATTTTTCAATATGTAATACTTTATATGCTTTATATAATACTTAATTACAATGCAAAAAATTACCTTGTCTTATCAAATCTCTGAAGTCCTCTTTTTCTTTATAGCTTTTAGGAATTCGTCCATTTGTCTAAATTGATTAAAATATTTAAAAATCTAGTTATCAAAATTCAAAATATAAAAACTAGGTATTCTATGGTTTCCCCATTATATAATCACTAAAACAGAGGCTTGCTTAATTTAGAAAGAGTAACTGTAGGCCATTTCTTTACATTCATTCTCCACAGTAGTTTCAAGATGAAATTTACTGAAATTCCAATTTGTTAATTAAAATATCAGTACTGAAAGAATGGTAGCTAGACTTCAACTGAAAAGCTCCCACTTGCAATACACCCTCACAAGGGAAAACATTAACCTCCCATAACCCTCAAAAGAAATCTCTTATCGTATCTTAAAAATACAATATTTTTTTTTAAAAAAGTACATACTTCATTATACCACTGTGCTAAATATTTAGCTATGATCACAATCCATGGAGTATGGCTATGATCCTAAAAATGAAACACAAATTGAAGAAAATATCAGGATTAGTTAATAATAACTTCACATACCATCTTACTTTCAATATTTATAATTATCTTCTAATCCACACAAAGTAATAAACAGGCAAATGAATTGGTTTAATAAAACTGGTTTTAGAAATGATTTCTGGGTGGCTGTGGAGTAGCTCTGTGAGTAAAATGCTTGTCAGACCCAATGGCTATAAGCTGAAACCTTAGTGCACAGGTCAAGGCAAGCAGATCCTGGATCTCACTGGCCAATCAAACTAGATGAATAGCTAGCTTCAAATTGATGAAAGACTGTCTCAAAATACAAAGTAGAAAGCAACTAAGAGAACCCGAGGTTTACCTCTGGCTTCCACAGGTGCATGCATAGGTTTCTGTAAACACACACGCGCGCGCACACACACACACACACACACACACACACACTAACCTTTTTTTCCATATGGTCCAAGTCATAAGACTGAAAATGTTCTCTCAGTTCAGGAAATGGCTTATCTAATCGTAGATCCTCCAATGCATTATCTGGATGAGATTCTATTACTGTCAAGCAATCCCAAAAGATAATCAATTCTTTAGTAATTTAGTACATTATAGGAACTTAAGACATACACACACACACATACATTTTGGATGATTGGAAATGGACTCTTACTTTATAGCCCAGGCTAGCCTTGAACTCATGGCAATCCTTCTGCCTCATCATCCTGCTTGTTGTTTATAGGCATGACCCAACACACCAGGCTGGAAACCTATACTTTTTTTTCTTGAGACAGGGTCACTCTAGCCTTGATTGCTTCTTTTACTCAATGTCAGTTATTCCCACTTCCTGATCTTACTTGTACACTGCTTTCCACATGAGGGATACAAAACAATGTACAATTTCAGCGAGTATTTGCAAGGAGGGTAGAAGTCTACCACCTCCTATGTCATTGCAGACAAGTAACAATTATCTTTCTGGGCTGAGATAACAGTATCAGCTTAATAAAGGTTCTGTAAAGAGTAAATGAAGCTATTTACATAAAAGGAGGCACAAACCTGCCTCCTCTTACCCACTCCTGCAGCATGTCCCCTAAGCTGGAGGCTCTCACCCTGTCCCTCTTCCTCCCTTCTTTACCCCACTCCCACTGCACATTGCAAACTTAACAGCCTTCACTCTTGGCTCGTTTAAGTTCACTCACTCTCTACTCATACTCTAACATTAGAGCAATCACTTAAAACAAAAATGTTGCCCTGTCACTTTCCACTTTTAACTCTTAAATGGCCTGACATTACCTACCAAAAGCTTATCCTAACTGCCCACGTGACATTAATCCTTGTGAGACTTCAGTGTTAATAGCTGTTGTTACACCAACAGAATGCCTGGCTCATATCATAGCTAGCTTAGAATGAAAACACTTTATTTAGTAGAAGCATTTTTACTCAATACTAAAGGAAATTTTTATAAAATTCTAAAGGAAATTTTTATAAAATTCCAAGATTACAATTCTATAGGAAGAGCTGATATCAGCTCTGGGCTAATGTAGGCCTACCTATGAATAACTGGTTTCCTTTAACACTGTTTCCTTAGGAATAGTAACTAGACTTATCATGTAATTGGACATGGAATGGGGAAATCTAAGGCAAGTATGAGACTGAAACAAAAGACAGGTGGGAAATGGTGGTGTAATGGAGTGGCAAAATTACAATTACTTTTATTCTGTATGTTACTATATCCTATGCTATAATTAACAATTATGCTACTTGAAGTAGCAACAAAATAATTTTATGGTTAGGGGTCACCATAACATGAGGAATTGTATTAAAGGGTCATAACATTAGGAAGGTTGAGAACCACTGATGTAATGTTTGTGTCAAGGTGACCCACACACTCCTGTGGCAACCCTGAACGTCCTCCTTTGGGTTGGGGAGCAGAAACTAGGCGTTTATATAGCTGCTGGGCCTCTCAACAAGACAAGGAAGGTGTGCGCTACATCTCTGGCCCACGTCCACTTACAGTGTTATGTAAGGAAATAGCAGTCAAAAACCCTTTGAATCAGGCTAGAGAGATGGCTTAGTGGTTAAGAGCAGTGGTTATCTTCCAGAGAATCCAGGCTCAAGTCCCAGCACTGACATGGTGGCTCACAACCATCTGTAACCCCAGTTCTGGATGATTCTGGACCCTGTGGACACCCATATACACTTGGTACACAGTCATACATGTAGGCAAAACATCAATACACATATAAAAAAGTAAGTAAAGTTAAAAAAACTATTCAATCTTATTGCCTTTTTGAACCTGTACTGCTATAAATTTATTTTGTAATTCAAAACTGACTTCCTAAATTAGCAAGTTTCTAAAATTATTGCTCAAGCAACCATTAGCAAGTCCCATATGCTTAACAATTTTACCTGGATGTTCTTTTATAATAATCCTCATATAACCAACTAGTCCATATGACCTACAGATCAAAAGAGGGATCTGGGAATTCCAGAGAACATCTGCTAAACGCAGTAATGTACTGAAAAAGAAGGCAAAGTAAGAACATAAGCAAGCAAATATATGCCAGACACGGAACAGTCTAACGCAAACAGGCAAGAATACAGTGGAAAGCAAGCAGTTTCACTGGGCAACAATCTCAGAAGTGACTGGGATGTGAAACCTCAGTCTGTAGTATTAGGAAGAATGCTGGTGGACATACCATCTAAACATTTTCATGATAGTGAGACATTTCCAAAACCCGTATACACCTACAAATCCTCCTGTAATCAGTAACTACTTAACTACTTTGATTTCAGTTTTCTCAGTTTTGGTGTTTCAGAAACACTGGAGCTCATTATGCAGCTCAAGCTATCCTGAAACTTACTGTGTAGGTCAGGCTAGCCTTGAACTCCTAGTCTTCTCTCTCTGGCTCCTGAGTGATGAGATTGCAGTGTATATTACCATAGCTGGCTTCTAATTAATTTTTCATCCCTTAGCAATATCTAATGTTCCCTTAAACTACTTTAAACATATCCAAATATCTAATTTTTTATTCCCTACCAAGAGTTCCAAATGAAAAGCTTCTTTAAGAATTTTAGAAACAAGATAAAATATGTATACAGAAAGATGTACATAGGGAAAACTGTAAACCAAGTAAGACTAAGAAAAGCATTAACATCAAAAATTTACCTTTCAACAAGCTGAGTTGCAACCACAACAGTAAACCTACAGAAAAATGAAGGGTCATTGTCTAGAAGGTTTTCTGGACTCTAAATAAGACAAGGGAAGGAAAAATTCAACAGTTTCACATATTAAACGTGGCAGAAAAACACATAAGCTATTTTAATATAAACAAGTTGACAAATTAAATTCCAACTAAATATAAATGACGCAAAAATTAAAAATTCTAAGTTCTGGGATTTTGAATTATTTTTTAAAACATACTGTAGCAAAGAAAATAATAATGTATATGTATTATACCTCTTCCACAAAACTTCCAGAGACATCACTATTTAGTTCTTGTAAGAATTCCATGGCAGCTTGAGCTCGGTTCTTTTCAAAGACAAAGCATTTGATTTGAATTAGAAAGTGCTTGGCTACAATGTGATTACACACTTACAGATCAAGAAAAACTCACTGTGAAACTTTCCAAATTCCATGCTTGGATGTGACAATTCTACTTCTTAGGATTTAACTGAGGTCCAAGTAGAACATTACTCAGGTTGAACTAAGCAACCACTTACAGAGTTCTTAAGTGACCACATTATTTGCCCTTGACTTTTCTGATCAGGTGAAAGACAAAAACAGGCAGCAAGCAGGGTTGTGCTGGATCCTGTTCAGACCCATCTACCCACCGACATCTACAGTCCCACAGAAGAGTGGCCAATCACTAAAGTAAGCACAACTCCATTCAGAATGTAACACAGCTTTCATTTGAAGTATAAAAGTGTGTGTGTGTGTGTGTGTGTGTGTGTAGTATAAAAACTAAGGTTTTCATTTGAAGTATTAAAAAAAAGAATTTTCTGGCTAACCCCACTTACTAATTTCCTACCACAGTACTCTATCCACTGAACATCAATGTTACTCAAGACTTTAATAAAGGACAGTGCAAAATCACAGGCAGTACTCTAACTTCTTAAATAAACTACCAAAAGATTTACCAGATTAGAAAATGAGCTAAACTAACTTTTCCCTCAGAGAATAGATCTTTTAAAGTCAAAACCTTTTTGGCAGCCAAGACATAGTGGCACTATTAGATGCTCACACACACACATTCAGTAACAAGACATAGTGGCACTATTAGATGCTCACACACACACATTCAGTAACAGGGACTTCTTACCTTGCCAATACTGCTTTTTTGAAGGAAAAAACTAAAGGGGATAGAAAAAAGCTAAGATTTATATGGCTATAAAGCAAAAGTTGTTTAACACTTATACTAGTGTGCACCTTGCATACTTTACCACTGAGCTATCCCCAGCCCACAAACACTATTTCCATTAACTGACTGTTAAGTCTTCTTGAAGGAAGAGGACGGGTACGTCAGTGTTCTCTAGGGCACACACTTCATAACATGTGCTGAGAGAAAAGGGTTCTAAGAATGAAAAAGAGGAAACACCACATGGTCTATCTCCTCCCTGGAAAGTCATAATGTACCTGAAAAGAACATTTTATAGTAAAGAGGTTTATTTATAGTAACCTCTTTGACCCATTTCCCAAACTTGTTTGACCATGAAATCCACTGTTCCATTTAATAGCTATTAACATTTCCTATAACCAATGTTCTGCAGACACCTGGGAAATGCTGTAGTGGACTATTTGCTTTTGCAAGAAATTATAAAAGATTCATTCAGACTTCCTCCCACATATATGCTGGTCACATCCCAAAGGCCCATATTGTGGCTGTTGATGAGAGTCAGGGCACAATTTTGTGGCAAAAGCACATGGTTCCATAAGAAAAAAAATTCCTTAGTGTAAGTACAAAGTAATGATTGTATTATTCTTAAACCATCCCGCATAGTCAGGAAGGTAAGCAACAATAATAGAACTTTTATTATTTTATAGATACTAATAAAAGAGTTGTGCTGTAGGTAGCAGAAGCATACTATGCCCCAAAGAAAACATATCAAAGGAAATAGGAACTAAAATCTTTTTTTGTTTGTTTGGGTTTTTTTTTTTTTTTT
>NW_022196905.1:242659792-242670912 GCF_008632895.1 Mastomys coucha
AAAAGGCGTGTGCCACCACTGCCCAGCAGGAACTAAATTCTGATTTTCCTCGAATTAATATTTGTTTGTTGTTTATGGACAAATATTATAATGAGATATTCCTAGACTCTAAACACTTGAAAAGAATAAGTATGAAATCAAATTCGGAAATGTTCTGAAAATCTGACTATATGTGAAGAACAAAGTATAGATCAAATGGAAGAGGCAGTTTTATTTAGTATCATAGTACAATGAGAAATACATCAGACTCAAAAGATACAAATGAAAGATACTGTTCTTATTCTTTTTTTAAAGACAAGTTCTCATTGTTTAGCTCTGGTTGATGGCTGGTCTTGAACTCACAGAGATCCTCCAGCCTCTGCCTCCCAAGTGTTGGGATTGAATCTATTTTCTTACTCTTATAATCCTCCAATACAATCATTACTCTACCCTAACACTAAGGAATTAATGCCAGGACTTAGAAAGCACTCAGAACTCACAGGCAGGAGAAAATGACTATTGTTTTGTCTGACAGCAGTGAAGACTGACAGACCCGAAGTGACAGGGAGTACCCCGTCTGTAATGGCCGGCTTGCCAGACCCTGTCTCAGCACTTCAGCTTTAGTCACTTCTTCACCATTACCTAACATTTGGTCACAAAGGGAAAGAGCTCAGGCCTCACCCTGAGTGTTCTGCCTTCTCTAACATGTTCATATTTTAAAAGACAGACATACTTGTTTCCAGCATCTTCCCCACTGACTTGATTTCCATCGATAATTGTGAATGATCCAATACCTAGGGAGACAAAAGCAGTCACAAACATGTTTCGGGTTTTTTTCTTTACTTTTTTGCTTGCTTTTATATTTATCATTTGAATGTGAGTGCGCATGTGCCATGCACACATGAGGTCAGAGGCCAACCAATAGGAGTTGGTTCTCTTTTTCACAATACAGGCTCCACGGATCAAATTCATCTTGTCAGGCCTAACAGCAAGTAACCATCCACTAAGCCACCCTGTCAGCCCAAGAATATTAACTTCGTATGAGAGCCGTAAAGAAGTCACCTAGAATGCAATCACAGGTGTCACCTTACCTGGCAGTACCAAGTTTTTAAGAATTTCAGTTCCCGTAGCTGTTGCATTTATTAAGCAAACATGAGCAGATTCCAAAGCTTCTTGTCCATGATCACCCCACAACCTATAAAACAAAACACAAATTGAACATTTAAACGTTCACAAAAATCTGACTTTCTTATTTGAATGGTGGTATTTACAGTATTCTTTCATAAAATAACACACCAACCACAGCAAACACGTGAGTAGGAGCTGATTCTAATGAGGGCTTACAAGACAACACATCTGAAAACTCTAATAAACTGTACTCTGCATAATATAATCAGTATTACTAAGCTTTGCCTTCCCAGTCTTTTCTCTTACTTCTTTCAAGCCAGGTAATTTATAAAACAGAAAGTCTAGGGAGAGTTGTCAACATTAAAGAAATGTGTTAGCCAATAAGGCGGCATGTGCCTTCTGTCCCAGCTATTCAGGAAGCTGAAGCAGAAGAATGTTTTGAAGCAGTTCAGGGTCAGCCTGAACAACAAAGTGAGGCCCTATCTCTTTAAAACACATACATACATAAATACATAGACAGATGTGTAAATAAAGGAAGAATCTTGAACCTAAAACCTAGTCTATTCTCAGTTTCATTTCTTCAAGTGATGAAGGCCAAGTACATTTAAGATTTGACATAAGACATCTCCCCTGTGACATGTGCTTATTTACAAAAATAAACAAAAATTTTATCAAGGAAGTTTATTTATTATCATCTGAAAAAGCCTCACACTGAATTCTGCAGAAGTGCTTTAAGATACAATAACAGGTGCCACTATTGGCCTTGGCTGCCTTCAAGACACTAAAGATTAAGTTCCTATTGCTGAAGACACCATGCACTTCAGACACAAGACCTGGAGGAACTTAGCTAGGTTTGACTCAGAAGCCTTCTTCAGGAAGACCAGCTTTTGTTGTATACAAACTTCCAAGGGTGAGAAGCCATGGGTAGTTCTTCTAGCTGTAACGGCTATAAATCACAAAGGTGACGCCCAGCATGGCAGACAACCATGACGGGCAATAGTGGCACTCTTATATTGGTGGTAACTAACAGCTCTCCAGTTGGACTTAAGGCTTGCTCAGCAGAAGAGAAATCATACCTGATACTGGAAAGCTAGCCAACTACCCAGGGCTAGAGGCAGCATAGATGCTAGAGAAGAACCTGTTGCCACCGATTTACTAAATCAGCTAATTCCTAACTGCATTCTAAATATTTATCCTTATGCCCATAGATAAGTGTGGTTCTCACTAATCATCAAAGGAATTTCTCTTTGCTATAGGTGGAAATCATTACATAAAAGTACAACTAATCAAAAAGCAGAGGACAAGTGACTATGTCCCAATTGATATACCCATAGTACAACTTCTGCACCTAAGGCTCAAAGGACATCAAGGAAGTGAAGGGAGGCTTTAGAAAGGCTGTAGGAGCCGGGCGATGGTGGCGCACACCTTTAATCCCAGCACTTGGGAGGCAGAGGCAGGTGGATTTCTGAGTTCGAGGCTAGCCTGGTCTACAGAGTGAGTTCCAGGACAGCCAGGACTATACAGAAAAACCCTGTCTCAAAAAAAAAAAAAAAAAAAAAAAAAAAAAAAAAAAAAAAAAAAAGAAATGCTGTAGGAGCCAGAGGGCCAGGAAATCTGCTGGGAGACTACATCTGCTAGAATGGCAGGGGAGGTACATCCATGATACCACAACAATGTGGCTGCTACAACACCCACATGTGCTAACATGGAAGGAGTAAATCTCATGAGGCCACACCCATAGACAAAGAACCACAGGCCGATAAGGGATGTCCTCTTCACAGATGAGTGCCCAATTGATTATGGAATATCAAGTGATCAGCCTTAAGATCATATACATGTAGTTGACACTTAGTGGGCTAGGCAGGTTGTATTTACGGATTTGTGTCTGCGTGTCTGTCTCTGTGTCTCTGTCTCTCTGTCTCTCTCTCTGTGCGTGTGTGTGCGTGTGTGTGTGTGTGTGTGTGTGTGTGTGTGTGTGTGTGTATGTAAAACAGTAACAGAGAAAAAGAGGCCATGATTTCAAGAAGGAGCAAGGGGGTACAGGGGAGGGATTGGAAGAAGGAAAGGGAAGGGAAAAATGATATAACATTTAACTGAAAAAATACATATGTATATAAATAAAACTATAAAGATATAATAGCCAATGAGCATTCTAATTTCTAATAGGATAACTAAGAGATGCACACATCAACAATGCAGAGGTGTAATAAGAATTAGAAACACGTGTTATGACGTGATTGATACTGGAATATCACTAACAAGTCAAAGCTCATGATCACACATGTATCATGTCTTTTGGGCCAATCTTGTCATCTTTACTCCCCCATTGCTTGACACACATACATATGTCCCAAAATCCCAACTAACCAACAATCTACTATTTTCTCTTCAGAATGGGAAATATGAGGAAGCCCAAATTATTTGAAAACGCCATTACCATAAGAGTACTATCAGATGCCTGGGGACTAACAAACGGACTCTGACACTCCTTCCATGTCACCAATATAAACAGCTTATCACAACAAACTGCACCACTTGATTTTTCCATTTACTGAGCATCCGACCTTCACTTTAAAGGGTCCCAGACCACACTGCTGGCACAGGGCTTTGCCTAGAGGAACTGATCACTGAAGAGCTGGCAAGCAGAGGAATAGCTTGGAAAAAAATCACAGAGACCAGAAAGACTTTTTATTTTCCCAGGAAATGGGACAGTCTTATCCAAGTAATAAATGGTTGGATGGTTGAAGAATGAGCCTAAGAATACTGGTACATCCATTTTCTTGCTGGTCTGAGAGCCAGTCCTTGATCACTGCCTGCTACCTGCCTACCCAACTTAGTTTCTGCTTCCTTCTGACCCATCTACAGCAGTAAGTAGTTCTTGTTTTGACAGATAAAATACAGTACTTTAAGGAACAACTCAATAAAAATCCTCTTCCAGTACCTAGTAACCTTCAGTATCTTCTCCGTTTTGTTGCCTATCCTTCTACACCCAAACACAAGACCTACAAGAGTACATAAGAACTCATAGCAGTTACAAGGGTTCTGCTCCCTTGTTTCTCTCTCTAGAAGCTTGGGACAAATGATGAGTCTGAAAAAGCTAGGTGGCCCCAAGTTGAAAACATGTAAACTCTGGGCAAATTACCTAACTTTTACAAGCCTTAGTTTCCCTTCCACTATTAAAGAACATGGGCCTTCAAGGATGTTCTCAGAACTAAGGGCCCACATCTCTGATAGAGTAATAACTAGGTGGTCAATACAAAGAGAAATTCCCAGCTGGGTGGTGGTGGCTCATGCTTTAGTCCCAGCACTTGGGAGGCAGAGGCAGGCGGATTTCTGAGTTCGAGGCCAGCCTGGTCTACAGAGTGAGTTCCAGGACAGCCAGGGCTACACAGAGAAACCCTGTCTTGAAAAAAAAAAAAAAAAAAGAGAGAGAGAGAGAGAAATTTCCATCCTTAGGGACATAGTTTAAGTTCTCTTGGGATGGGCAAGCACTTTTATAATCTCCACTGACACAGAATAAACGCAATAAGGAAGGAATAATGTGGGGAGAGACAAGGAAGGAGTAGTAATTGAAGAATCCACCTGATATGGTTTAGATATGCCCTGTCTATTAAGGTATTCACAAATGGTTACTGAGTACAAGAAACGCAGCTGACACGAACTAAGACATTCTTTTATGTGTGTGATACCTGATTTATAAGACAACAACAACAACAACAATAACAACAAAAAGCTTGGTAGTTGTAACAATAATTACGTTGAAATTGAAATATTTTGGAATACTAAGTTAAATAACCATTGTCAAATTTGATTCTAGGATTGGGGGAAGCAGCTCAATGTGGCAAGCAGGCATGATTCCCGGAGTTCCATCCTCAATATTTAATAAACTGAGTATAAAGGTCTACACTTGTAATCTCAGCTGTTGGGAAAGAGAGGCAGGGGGATTGCTGCCAGTATGAGTGCAGTTCTGCTCTACACAGCAAGTCCAGGCCACTCAACGGTGAAAGACAGAAAAATGGGAGAAGAGCAAGAACTTATTTTTGTGCCTGGCCTGGCAGAGAGCATCTGCAATCTCAGCACTTGGGACTTAGGACGTAGACGCTTGAGTTCAAGACCAGCCTGGACTTCGTAAGACCTTTTCTCTATATAAATGGGGGGAGAGAGGGGGCGGGGAAGGCTGGGCTTGTGGGGGAGGGGAACTAGTAGCAAAACTGTCTCTTTATTCTCCGGGTCCCCAAGGTCTTTCAATGGGAGTCCAGGCTAGCTCTCAATTTCCGATCCACCTGCCTCTGCTTCTCAAGAACTGGAATTACCATGTCTGGCTTCTTTTTAACTTATTTTAAAGGTGAAATACTGTAAAATTTATAATTACAAACGTGGATTGCTCCGATGAAGCTAGCATTACGCAATTCTATTGGACAGCGCGAGCGTAAGACAATCAATACTTGATGGGGCGCAGCACACGGCTGTCGGGGTCGGAATGGGGTACTCCCGACCCCCTGGTTTAGCAAACGAGTGCGGACGGCCGTGATTGTGCAGCCCAGGTTCTCGGAGACACCGCGCACCTCCAACCGTGCACAGCGTGGCGCGGCCGTCCGGGAAGGGGCGATCTGGCCTTCGCCGAACACTCTAGCCAGGGGCCGGAGCCCAGAGAGCCGGCTCCCCACGCCCAGCACGGCGGGGCGCGGCTGCGGGCCTGTGGGAGGCCGGTCCACCCGGCCTAGGCACTTAGGCCCCGCGGGTCTCAGGAGAGCCTGCAAGCCCACCGGCTTGTTCACTCGGAAACCCCGGCTCACCTCAGCTGCCGGTCGTACTTTTGCTCCTTGAGTATCTTCCCTTGCTGCGCCATGGCCGCGCCTGCCCTGCGAACAGCTAAGCCGCGAAAGTAGGCCGCCACCCACTCGTCCTCACGCAGGCGCACTAAGCGACCTCCGCCTGCGCGCCGCCAGTAGGGGGCGCCGACGCTGCACTGCGCACGCGTCGCTGGGAAGCCGGGGAAACCAGAGGTTGAGTTCCACAGTACGCATTTCTCTATACCTGCAGTAATTGTGGAGAATTCCGTCTTTTAAATCAAATGATAATCCTTAACACTGATAAACCTTAGTCCTCTTCTGGGTGAGTTCACAGTTCCTGAGAGTCCGCCAAGAGGAACAGTACACTAGCATACTTGTATACAGTATAGAGAAGCTACCCTGGTGGGTTAGACAGAGGGGCCCCACCCCACTGCTTCCCTCCAAGAATGTTCTCCCGTGGTGACGAAATGGAAAAGGTGTTTTGAACGAGATGAAACAGCATCAGGTGACAAATGAGAAGTGGACTGGCGGGGGATCTGAGAAGCAGCTAGGACTGCCAGTGAAGCCCATGAACGAGAAAATTAAAACTGCAATTACCACCATCGGTTCATGTGACACAGGATGACTGTCCTGTAGTGGCCGATGCTAGGGAAGGAGCTTACGAGCAAGTTGAGGACAGGTGGTAACAAGAGACTTGCTGACAAGTAAGGATTCCCTTCCTCTATCCTAAATCCTACAGGAGTCTCCAGATTAATTATTGCCAGGCCTGCCTGCACATCCTGAAATTATTATCCCAGCGCATAATGAGTGTACATCCACACAATCCGTCCAGCCTTGTGGGGTGGGGGATGCAAGAGATGGCTCAGTTTGACAGTAATGTTTCAGTGCTAACAAATGCACTTCCCCTAGGCACAGTGTCAGGACCAGGGTGAGGGCACACCCTGCTGTGAATTCCCTCCTCAACTGATGGGAGAGAGAGGCCTGAAACTTTCCCAGCTCATCATGTGCTTCTGTCGTCACATTTCCTTCTCTAGTTAAAGAG
Organism: Mastomys coucha; assembly: GCF_008632895.1. Classification (NCBI taxonomy): domain Eukaryota; kingdom Metazoa; phylum Chordata; class Mammalia; order Rodentia; family Muridae; genus Mastomys; species Mastomys coucha. The sequence goes on from NW_022196905.1 coordinate 242,666,735, forward strand.
TGAGAGATAACAAAATACACGCAGGGAATGTAAGAAGGTCAAAAGTGAAAGGTGAAAATTCACTACATACTCTCATGCACATTGGCACCAGGAAAGGAAAGATCCGACAAATGTAATTGGAAACAACTACATGGGGTGCGGGGAGCGCAGAGGGTATTCTACTGCCTGCGAGTGTGTGATTTTGAGAAGCATTCAGTTGTTCGTAACTGTTCAAGGATACCTCAGAGCATGCATTTCTTACAATTTTTTAATATTTACTTATGTGTGTGTGTGCAAGAATGTCATCGTGTACTCATGGAGGACAAAGGACAACTTGCAGAAGTAACTTCTCTTCAACATAGGTTCCAGGGATAAACCCAAATCTTCCAGCTTGGCAGGAAGCTTTACCTGCTGGGCCATCTTGCCGCCCCTCCTTTAAGGAAAACGTATTCTTAAATGTGTACATTGTGAGAATTCACATATGAGTACATGAAATATGGGCCACCTCCCGCCCCCTGGAGTTGGGCTTACAGGTGGCTGTGAAACATTCAGTGTGGGAATTGAGCTTGAATCCTCTGCAGAGCAACAAGTGCTCTTAACTGCTGAGCCTTCTCCCCAGCCCTTTAAAAGAATGGGTGCAAAGGAAATGAAAGAAAAGGGGAAGAAAAGAATTAAAGAGGTTATCGCAGTAATCACTTCAGTTAAAAGAATGAAGCAGGGGAGCTAGAGAGATGGTTTGGCGATAAGAGCACTGACTGCTCTTCCAGAGGTCCTGAGTTCAATTCCCAGCAACCATGTGATGGTTCACAATCATTTGTAATGGGATCTGATGCCCTCTTCTGGTGTGTCTGAAGATAGCTCCAGTTTACTAATATAAATAAAATAAGTAAGTAAATCTAAAAAAAAAAAAAAAAAAAAAGGAATGAAGCAGGACCTGTGTGAGGGGAACAGGGTCACAACGTGGGGGTGGTAAAATGATTTTTAATTCCCTTTTGTAAGCAAAACTTTAATAGTGTTTTACAGAAAAGACTAATATTTAATGGGTTTTACATGCTCAACTTGTTTCACACACAGACAATAAATAGGCTTGTATTGGGGGAAGGAAATAGCCCAACCTAAGAATTAGAAAAAACTGACATTTCTGGTCAGGCTCAATTCAGGTCTGTTATTTCATCCATCCTTACTGATCTCTATCCAGAGACATTGGATCTATAGTTTGGGGGGAAGTTGAGGACAGCCTGTAACCTTCGAGAGACCAGCCAAGAAAGACCTCCAGCCTTCCCTGTCTGCCCTTGTCACCTTTGCCTTTCTCCCAGGTGCTCTCCCTAACCTCATTAGCAGCCTGAGGCAACAGACATCTATAATGTATCCAGTCGTATCCCTCCCAACTGGCTCCCTGCTTAACATTTACAAAGTATTTGATAAATGTGTGTTGAATGAAAGGATAAAGGAAACGACTCCTCTACACTTACTTACTTTTATTTCTCTGTGTGTTGTGTCCTGGGTACCAGAAGTCATAGTTACCATCCCATCGGGCTGTCCTTCGGCCTCCACTAGGCTCTCTAATCCTATCTTACAGATTAATAAATAAAGGAAGTGCAAATTCAAACTCGAAGAGGGTGAAGCTATTTGCTCGAGGTCACACAGCCAGTGATCCCGGGAGTGTGAACAGCATCTATCTGGTCTATCTGTGCCTACAAATCCAGGCTCATTATTTCACACCTTATGTATACACATACACTCAAACTTGAAGTGGAACTGTATGTGGTGTGTGTGTGTGTGTGTGTGTGTGTGTGTGTGTGTGTGTGTGTGGTGTGTTGCTAGAGTTCAAAAGAAGCTTCTAAGCTTCTTTTTAGTACTAAAGGTAAGGATTCCAGCCTAGCCCACAAGCTCTATATATAGCAAAGAGTGAGGTGGAGGCATTGTTCTGCCTGTTGGTGTGGAACTGGACATCTGCTGTTTCAATACGTGTCCACAGAGATCCCCAAAAGATGGCCAAGGCTGGGGCAACGCCTCACTCTCTTCTAGAGCAAAACCACTGTACTTTGGAGAAGGGAAGTGAGACCTGGTAAAGGTTATGCGACAAATGGGACATGGCTTTGCGAGCTGCCCCACACTGTCTTCCTTCAGCCCTTTCTCTTACTCCCACATCCCTTATCCCCTGCACCACTGATGTCTTTGAGACCAAAGACTAAACTCTCAGGCAAAGAAATCAATTCAGCTTTAAAGAGGGCATGCAATGAACCTGAAGGTGTTCCAGTGGGGGACAGTCTCCCCCAGGTTGATCTGAGCGGGCTGCTGGGGCCACTGGGGTTTTCTCTTGAAAGGGCAGATGTCCTTGGAGCTTCGTACTTGCCTAAATTCCTAGCACTAGCAGGAAATTACTGGGAATGGCTGCAGGAGAAAAGAATTGGATCTTTCACTTGATGTAATACATTGTATGTACTCTAAACCTTTTAAGCACAGACAAGGAATTCATAAATTTTCTTTCCACTTTCATTTTGTATCTCTCTCCACTCTTCTTATTTCTGGCCTCCTCCCTAGAATCTACAAAATGTTCCCCCTTGCTTTCCTTGACCCCTTTCCTAGGCCTATACAAATGAGAAACAAATGTGAAATCCACTTTCCCCCATCTGTGATTTCAAAGGGTGTGAGTGAGGAACCCAGCAGCCTGGATCTTCATCTCTGCTGTCTTTCACTGTGTACTTTTGGCCTATTGCTCGACCTTGCTATTCTCATCTATAAAACAGGGTGTAAATCGCTCTCCCAGGGATACTATGCAGGTGATACTGGATGCATGTTGATGTGAAGAATTCAAGTTTTCTTCTTCTTTCTTTCTTCTTCTTCTTCTTCTTTTTAATTTTTCTTTTACATGTATGAATGCATGTCTGTCTTTGCACCATTTGCATGTCTGGTGCCAGAGGAAGCCCGAAGAGGGTGTCAAATTACTTGGATTTGAGTCACAGACTGTTGCAAGCCACCATGTGGGTGTAATGAATCCAACCTGTGCTCTTTGGGAGAGCCACACGTGTTCTTAATCACTGGTTTATTTCTCCAGCCCCCTGCCTCCAACTTTATTCTTTTTCAAGACTATTCCATTTCACTTCATTTCATATTTTGTGTGTGAGTATTTTGCCTCCAGGCATGTGTATGCATATACTTGCACGCCTGGTGCCTATAAGTGTCAGAAGAGGATGTTGGATCCCCAAACTGTGAGTTAGAAACCGTTGTGAGCTACCATGTCAGGACTGGGAACCAAACTCAGGTCCTCCACAAGCACAAGTGCTCTTAACTACTGAGCCACCCAGACACCCAATTTTATTCTTTAAGTCTTTTTTTTTTTTTAAAGATTTATTTATTGTTATATGTAAGTACAACGTAGCTGTCTTCAGACACACCAGAAGAGGGCGTCAGATCTCATCACGGATGGTTGTGAGCCACCATGTGATTGCTGGGATTTAAACTCATGACCTTCGAAAGAGCAGTCGGTGCTCTTACCTGCTGAGCCATCTCACCAGCCCTCTTTAAGTCTTATAAATACATATAGAAAAAAAGGTCTCAACTGCTGTGAAGAGGAAAGGTCAACAGAGTCTGTGCCATTCAAAGATTCCAAAGGGCGCTGTAGCTCTTTCAGGGGAGGAGTATCCGATTCACTGCAAGTGACAGGACGTCACATGTGCCCTGAAGGCCACTGCCTTGCCAAGCTGTGGGTGGTGTTTCCGGCTTGGAGATCTAGAGCTTCAGTAGTCTTGGAATTGCCAGATGTGAGGGCACACACCTTTAATCCCAGCACTTGGGAGACAGAGGCAGGCAGATTTCTGAGTTTGAGGCTAGCCTGGTCCACAGAGCCAGTTTCAGGACAGCCAGGGGCTACAGAGAGACACTCTCTGTCTCAAACAAACAACAAACAAATATTGGAATCTCTGTGGTTGCTGATCACCCCCTATACCTGGAGCATGAGTCTTCCACCCCTACCCCAAGGTCAGATCTATAGGGAGAGCCCCTTTCTGCTCCTGGGTCAAGGAGGGCAACTTTCCAGGACTGGCAAATCACTGAGGTCAGCTCAGCTGACGAGCTATCCGTTAATGAACCATCTTTATCTTGGGGCTTGGAAGAGGAAATTGAGAGAGTCAGACATGTAGGGGAGCCAGGTAGGTGAGATGAAAGGTCAGCTAAGAGCAGAAACGAAAACAGCATCG
>NW_022196905.1:242670952-242691313 GCF_008632895.1 Mastomys coucha
CCCCCGGCCAATGTCTGACCAGCAGAGAGATTTTATAAATGGTTCATCAGCTTTCCTTGGGCATAGGGCCCTAGGTGCAACTATTTTCCTGTCCTTCCATCCACCCATCTGTTAATTTCCCCCGGAACTGTCTGCTGAGGCCTAGCCAGAAACAGCCTTATCCTTGGCACAAGGCCACATGTTAAGATGAATCAGATTGGGCCTACTGGAGCCAGTGGGTGGAAGACAGAAGACCTACCAGGAAGAGGATACAGCAAGGACCAGGGCTGGTGGATAGGGAAAGGTTGGGCCAAGGCAGGTATTAAGGTACCTTGACTACAAAGGGGAGGGCCTAAGTACCCAGCAGGTGCACTGATGATGCAGAGAGAAGGCACAAATAGCAGGCTTTAGCAAGACAAGCAGAAAGTCCCTGAAGGAGGGCGGCTCCAAAGAATAAGAGAGAAGCTGGGAGGCAGGACTTCATGCCTGAGTCCATTAGACTGTCTTTAGTGGGTCTAGCCTCCTCCCAGCACGTTGATTGATGCCATTACTTTCTGCTTCTACTTCAGGGCTCTGATTGCCCCTGGGCCAAGGGTTTGAAGATTGCCAATCCTATGCCTACTTCCTACATTTACTCCAAGATGCCCAGACCCTCATATCCACAGGATCCCCTTGTCCTCGTAGCTGCTGAAATGAGATGAACTGGGAATGAACACCTGGTGCTCCAGCTAGCTGACCTTGGGCAAGTCATCCTACCTTCTGCTGCCTCAGTCCCCTATTCTGTTATATAGCAGCAGTATAGACACTGTGACTGGTAGAGGTGGCTGTATCACAGGAAGGACCCAAAGCTTGATCCAGCCCCACCAACAGCATCGGGAAAACAGGCTAGGCTTCAGTTCTGGGCATTTGCTGGTTAGTGAAGCAGGGAACCTGGCACCCAACATCCAGGGCTTCAATGATGGACAAGCCTGGAGTGGAGGATGCAATGTGAAATCCTGTAGTCCTCAACATGGATGGTATCTCCTGTCCCAGAGTTCATATATGTGTTGGCAAAAAAGGAAGGAGGGTGGTGGGGGACCCAGAACCGATAAGAGATGAGGATCTCTTCATGACCACCTATCTGGACCTGGGACTTCACCGGCCAGTGGGCGGGTGGGGGGCAGGGCAAGACCAGCCTTTTCGGCTCTGGTGGGGGGTGGGGGGCGGGTCCCTGGGGAACTGCTCCTCCCGCCCGCCGCCACTTTAAGAGGCTGCTCCACCGCAGCAAGCCGGGCCGGAGCCGCAGACAGAACGAGCGGACAGAACGGAGCCGCCAGCAGGTGCAGGGCCGCGGAGACAGCAGCGGCATGACCGGCCACCACTGCTGGGGCTACGGCCAGGAAGACGGTAGGCGCAGACCCCTGGTTCTCGCCCAGCTGGACTCACTGCGACCCGTGCGTCCGACCAGGTTTTCGGAACCCTCAAGCCCCACGCTCCAGAACACCCCCCCAACCCCCTGACCTCGCTCTCGTGCAGTCCCCAGATCCCAACCCCTGCCCTGCTTCCTCTGATCTGGGCGCAAAGTCCATGCTGCGCCCCGGGCCCGCCCGCAAACCACTGGGTAGCTGAGCGCATCCTGCCACCACCTCCGCGCAGCGCGGGACTGCAGCGCTGGCTCCTACCCGGCCCTGCACTCTCTCTCCCCCGGCGTGCGCAGCGCTTGCAGGTGGCTTAGGGAGACGGGGGCGGGAGGGGGGTGGCCCAGTGGCAGCGCCATGCGCGGGTGTCATTGCGGGGAGCGCGCAAAACGGGTATGCAGGGACCTCCCTGGAGCTAGGCTCCGTGTCCCCAAGAGAGAGTTTCCCCGCTGGAGTGTCCGAGCTGCGGTGCAGGCTGGTACGCGAGGAAAGAGGGAGGGCACTTCGGGACACAACAGGAACGTCTGGGTGTCTACACCCGGGAGAGTGTTTCAGCACGTCCTAAGTGAGTGGGGCCATGGGTGCCGGGTCTGGCCTGGAGGACCGCTCCTCCATTCTCCCTCAGTTTCCTATGCATGCAGAGAAGAGTATGGAAGAAGCCGGTGAGCCAGACAGCTTGAGTGTGGGTCTGGGGCAGCAGGTCAACTCCGTTTGGTGTGTTTCTGGCCAAGAAGAGGTACGGTATGGGGCAAGGAAGGGCTTCTCCATTTCCTAGAGAAGCATGATCACCCAGGATCCTGATAGTCAGGAGGGGAACCCAGGCAGGGCAAGTGGAGAGGGGAGCTCCCCCAGCCCCACTTTTCCCAGGGATTGTCACTTTGTGAGAGCGAGCAAACGTCCTGGGCTATTTATTGTCTGTGGTAGGAAGTTGCAACTGACCAGAGGGAATTCCATAGTTGATGCAGTTTCTGCCCTCTCTGGGACTCTCAAAGACTAATGACCATGTTTTTGGAAGGGCAACCTTAGATTTGGACATACTAGACTAGACAGAGACATTCGGGGTAAAAGGAGATGACAGAGACCGGCAGAGATGGTGAGAGAGACATAGAAAAGCCAGGTTAATAAAAGACCATTTTCTGTCTGCAATGCACTGGATCTGCTTTTAAGTGCCGCCCCGCCGCCCCCGTCCCCGTAGTCCCAGTGCCCGTTCCTAACCTTCCTACAAGCCCTGTCCTCTAACTCTGTGCTTCGAGCGTCCTGAACAGCTTGTTCTCTTCAGGCACCTACCTCTCACACAGTCAGACCTGGGCGGTCCAGCTCAGGAACGGGAAGGACAGAGGACAGAGGTGCCCAAATGCGGCATAGCTCACAGGACTTCAAAAATAACCCAGTAGGGCTGGGCCACCATTCTGAGTCATCCATTGGGGACACAGCTCTGTCGGCACCTGCTGCTGTTTTCTCGGGAAAACTTAAGAAGCCAAAAAGGGGGAGAAGCACCAGCCGGCAGTAGCTCTAAAAATAGGCTGCCTCTCAGGATGTTCCCCAGGGAGATGCTGAGCCTTCCCACTGCAGATGGAGTCTCTGGGAGGCAGGTGGTGGGTGCCTGTGGGTGTGCACGCAGGTGTGTGTGTGTGTGTGTGTGGTGTGTGTGTGTACATACAAGCATTTTTGGGAATATGTGTGCATGGGTATGTGGTCTGCTGTGGCCCCTTCTTTGGGTTTCCAATAGAAGATGTTTATGTATGAGGGTGCATATGTGTATGTGTCAGATGTAATCAGCAGGCCTGGGGGGTGTGCAGGGAGAGCTTGGACCGGCTGAGTCCAGGTCACTGCATATTCATACATATATGCATGTACACAAGAAGATCTATATGGACCTGTCAGCATATGTTTGGAGAAGACAGAGGCAATCCATGCACAAGCTATATGTCTATACCGGTGCATGTGACATGCTGTGTGCTTATACTGGTGCATATATGTACCTGTGAGCACACATGACTGACCCCCAGTTTCTCATTTACAACACGAACCCCATCCTGCTTTCTACCCCCATAGAATTGTGGTTGTGAGGAGAAAACACACCCCCTACTGAAAGCCAAGTTGATGAGAGTTTTTATTATTCTAAGTGCCAAGTTTGCACTAAGTTCCTTGGGGGTACAAGAAGAGGCTAAATTGCTGATAGGATTAGGTAAAATAGAATGGCTTCAAGGGCCTCCCTGGGTGTTTGCTGGGGGCTGGGCAGAGTTACTATCCGGAACCACCTCTGAGCTTAAGGCTGTGTTATGTGCCTGTGCTTCTCTGGGCTCCTAGCAATGCTGGGGAAGGGAATGAGAAGGATTTGGAAGCTGTTTCCCAGACAAGGTAATGGCAGGTGAATGAAGACATGAAAGAGGTGGGATTAGGATTTGGGGTTGTGCCCCCCAGAACTTGGCTTGTCCCCCAAAGCTTGGCTGGCCTGAGTCCTTGACCCTTCTCTACTTATAGGCCCTTCAAATTGGCACAAGCTGTATCCCATTGCCCAGGGAGATCGCCAGTCACCCATCAATATCATATCCAGCCAGGCTGTGTACTCGCCCAACCTGCAGCCACTGGAGCTTTTCTATGAGGGCTGCATGTCCCTTAGCATCACCAACAATGGCCACTCTGTCCAGGTGGACTTCAATGACAGTGATGACAGAACCGGTAAGTGGCCCCTGCCAAAACCTGACAGCAAAGCTCTCCCTCTCATCAGCTGTGGTAAAGCCTGGAGCTCAGCCTCAGCCTCTCATTGCATAAAATGGAGCAATAAGATCTATTCCCTAGGGGCATAGAGAAAGCAGTGAAAGAAATCGAAATGATGATGGAAGTCCTGCATAAAACAGATGTTCACGAAATGCTAACTCCCTTCCTTCCATTCCTCTCAGAGGTTCAGATCAGTTTTGTTTTCACTCCTATCACCTTGGCCCAAGCCCTCTTCACTGTGATCAGGACTGACCCACAAAAGAAGATGAGGGGACTGAGGTGCTCCGTGTGCCCAAGTACATGCTAGAATTCAGGCAGTCTCAGCTGGGTGGTGGCTGTGCATGCCTCTAAGCCCAGCCCTCAGGAGGCAGAGGCAGGCAGATCTCTGAGTTGGAGGACACCCTTGTCTAGTACACAGCAGGTTTCTGCAAGGGCTACACAAGAGAACCCCTATCTCAAACAAAAATAAACAAAAAGAATTCTGCTAGCCTCTCCTTTAGTCTTCCCAAGAACCCATTACAGTGCCTGAGGCTCAATGGTAGAGCACTTACCCAGCATGCACAAGGCCTGCATCAACCCATCGGGGCAGTGGATACAGCTTAGTTAATACAGTGTTTCCTTAGAATGCAAAAGTTCCTGGGTTTGAGCCCCAGCATCTCATAAAAGCTAGGTTCAATAGTACATACCCATAATCCCAGAACTCTAGAGATGGAGGTAGGAGGACAGATGTTCAAGGTCAGCCTTGGCTACATAGTGACTTTGAGGCCAGCCTGGGTTAGTGATCTCATCTAAAACAATACCTCCCTGTTATCCCATCAGATGGGGAAGCGAATCCTCAATAAGCTTCTGCTCTTGCTGCAGAGGGGAGAAAGCCTAGCAGATTTCCTAGGAGCAGAGGAAAAAGCACTCCTTCAGACTGACTCTGGAAAAAGTCTTCACACAGACAAGGGGTCTAGATGATAGTTTATGGAGAAGCAGTTTGTAGGCTCCAGCTTCAGAGGTCTCTCCATGACCTTCAAGGTCCTCACCACCATGGGCCAGAGTGAAGTCTGCAGGATATTGTGGCTGTGCCTTCTGAGGCCTCTTTGCTTTGAGACCAGAGTCCAGGTTTCCAAGATAAACTACTAGGCAGAGGCCTTAGGAAAAACTCTCTTTTGGTTTTTTGAGACAGGGTTTCTGTGTATTGCCCAGGCTGTCCTGGAACTCACTCTGTAGACCAGGCTGGCCTCGAACTCAGAAATCCACCTGCCTCTGCCTCCCAAGTCCTGGGATTAAAGTCGTGTGCCATCACTGCCCAGCTGGAAAAACTCTATAGTGAAGGAACATTCTTATTATAGGCTCTGTGAGAGAGTGAGTGGGGTAAGAAGAGAAACTGTTAGGTTTTTTTATGTAAGGAAATTTGATTTTTTTTTTTTATTTTTACACTTCCCTGCACCCTACTCAATGAGGGCATTCAGGAGAACTTAGCTGTCTAACAGAAAATCAAGAGAAAAGAAAGCCCTGCCTTTCACAAGGAGAGTGACTAAAGTTACTTATCTCTGAGTTCCCTGGTCGGGTAGTTAAAAAAAAAAAGAGGAGACTCGGTCATAGTTTCTCCAGAAGAAGCAATGTGTTGCCTAGTTTTGTATTATAAGAAGAGTCCTGGGAAGGCAACATGGGACCCTAGATGACCCTAGATGGCAATTATGGGGGAGCAGTTGTTCTAACGAACAGCCTTCAAAGGCTCAACTCAAACAAGCCTCTTTGACTTAGGACTGGAGTCCAGGTTTCCAAGGCAAATTCCTAGGCAGAGGCCTTAGGGAACAGTTTTTAGTGAGTATTTGGATAACTGGTCTGAGGATTCACACCAAAGGCCTGGCTGGAGCTCTACTTCCCCAGGGGCCCAGTGGAAAGAGGAAGGTGGGTGGGTTCTGCCATCACCCATTGTAGGTTACACTGGCGGTCAAGTAGGCTGACACTCACAGAACATCAAGTACATAGAGAGAGTTCATAGTGGAAGGCCCCAGCCAGAGTGTCTGTGATCATAAAAAGGCCCCAGCAGAGTGTCTGTGATCATAAAAAGCAGCTGTTCTCAATCTGTGGGTACTGACCCTTTGGGATGGTGGATTGAATGACCTTTCACAAGGGCCACCTAAGACCATCAGAAAACACAGATATTTACATTACTGTTTATAACAGTAGCAAAATTATAGCTATGAAGTAGCAACAAAAATAATGTTATGGTTGGGGATAGGGGTCATCACAACAAGAGGAACTGTATTAAAGGGTCCAAGCATTAGGGAGGTGGAAAACCACAAATACAAAGTGAGAAGTGGGGTACCCTTCTGGTACCGTCCTGTAAGGTTAGGAGAAGTAAGCTCAGATAGGTAGAACCCTGCAGATAGATCTAGAAGTCTCCCAACCACAAAACAGGCTAGTGTTCTGTGCAGAACCACCAACCCCAGTTCAGTTTGTCAACCTGTACCGTGGGCCTTGCATAGCCTGCGTCTGGCATAACGCAGTAGAGATGGACCTCTGGACTTTGTCCTGGTCACCGATCATGAAGTGGCCTGGTGGAATTGAGCTTAGATGTCACTTGATCCAGGAGCTCACATTCAGGCCTAGCTAGGGCCTTTCCACCCACAGATCTCTTTCAGCTGGAAATTCTAGCAGTCCCAAGAGGCCTTATGTGTAGCCCTAGATCACCAGCTATCAAGGTGAGAAAGTTACAAAATCGCCATGACTGGGGCCCTCCAAAGAGGCTGTTTGTACAGGAGATGGCCCTGGGAGGCCCTAGGACTGACTGGGAATGTAAGTACTCTCAGGAACTGGCCTCCTGTTCTAAGGCAAGGCTCTATGTTGGAGGGAAGCAAGGCAGCCTGGTAGGTGGTTAGGAGTTTGGGGTATGCTCTGTACCTCGTTATATGGCCTTACCTCAGTTTCCTCCCTTATAAAATAGGTCCAGCCAGGCAAGGTGACACACTCCTTTAATCCCAGCACTGGGAGACAGAAGCAGGCAGATTTCTGTGAGTTCAAGGCCAGCCTAGTCTACAGAGTGAGTTCTAAGTCAGCCTGAGATACATAGTGAGACCCTGTCTCAATACACACACACACTCAAAGTAAAAAAATAAAAAAAATAAAAAAAATAAAAGCAAGATTAGAATGGGTCCCAAAATAAACTCTGTCCCTCTTGAGCTACCAAGATAACTAAAAAAATAATGTTGTTCCCATTCAGCCATGGGTAAGGCCCACAGAAATGGGATGCCTATTGTTTGTAGGAACAAAGGGTCTGAGAGACAGGAGGCCAGCTTCTACAGGAAATCTGGCTGGAGTTGGGAGAGAAGGGCCATTATAAAGCCCTACGCTATCAGAACAGGCTCCTTAACTATTCAGTAGGCTGTCATACCCTCTGCCTTGACCCAGACTTGGGGGTCAGACTGTAGTGACTGGTGAGACAAACTCATGTCCTATCCAGCAAGTTTTCCACATGGAAAATATAGACCCTAGCTAGGCTTGGTAGTATAGGCCTAGATCTTAGCTACTCTGGAGGCTCATACGGGAGAATAGTTCATTCAAAGAGAGCAGAGCAACTTAGCTCTGCTAAGGGCCGGAGATTAGCTCAGTGATAGAGTGCTTGCCTAGAATATTTGAGGCCCTAAATTCAATCCCCAAGATGGCCAAAATAGATAAATTATGGATTGAGCCCTTGGTTGGGATATAGCTCATCAATAGAGTGCTTGTCTAACATGCATAAAGCCCTGGGTTTGATCCCCAACATCACACACACACATACACACACACACACACACACACACACACACACAGTACCTACCTGGACTGCCTGGGTCCTGGAACTGCTGCTCACCAAAGCTGAATGTTCTCCCATATGAACAGCTATATCCCACTTCTACCCACAGTGGTGGCTGGAGGCCCCCTGGAAGGGCCCTATCGTCTCAAGCAGCTCCACTTCCACTGGGGCAAGAAGCGTGACGTGGGCTCAGAGCACACAGTGGACGGCAAGTCCTTCCCCAGCGAGGTGAGGTCTTTTTCACTGTATCCCTCTGATACCTGAGGAAGGAGGGTATATAGGACAGTGGGCGTAGGTGGGCCTCAAGGATGGCTGGAGAAGGGCTCTCTGAAGAACATATGGAGGAACACCTAGGGCCTTTGGGAGAGACTCCCCTCTCCATCTGCATGCAGTCCACACACCTGAACTATGTATCCTGGAGTTTTAGGAAGGACCCAGAATGGGATGGACACTGCCTGTGGTTCTCCAGGGGTTCCCTAAGATCCTGGGATCAGGGGGCTTGCAGCCCCACCTCTTACAAAGGGAGCAAGGGAAGACTGATTTCCTGCCCCTGCTGTTTCTGGAGGCACTCAGCCCTGGTCTGGCCTGGCTTGTTCTTGCCTCTCCAGCTACATCTGGTTCACTGGAACGCCAAGAAGTACAGCACTTTTGGGGAGGCGGCTGCAGCCCCCGATGGCCTGGCTGTGGTCGGAGTCTTCCTGGAGGTGGGTGGTGGATCCCCATGGCTGGGAAGAGGATGGGAGACTCACACATTCCTTTAGTTTTGGAAGGATGGGATTGGGGCACTCACACTGTCTTCTTCTGGACAGACAGGAGATGAGCACCCGAGCATGAACCGCCTGACAGACGCTCTCTACATGGTTCGATTTAAGGTGAGACTGGCTGGGGTACCCTAACCCTAACCCTAACCCTAACCCTAACCCTAACCCTAACCCTAACCCTAACCCTAACCCTAACCCGGAGCAGCCAGCTGGAGAGAGATGATGGTCGAGACTGGCTCATAGAGTGGCCCATTCACTTTTGCATTCTGGCCACACACCTAGCTAAGACTCAATGTTAGGGCTGGTTCCTCAGGCACTGGACTTGGCCTTCTTCATTGGGACCCCACAGGTGCTTGGCATACAATATCTAATCATATGGATGGTGGGCTGGCTGCTACATCTCCCCAGTGAGGTCATCCAAAGGCAAGGGTATGAATAGGATGACCAGAGAGTCCCCAAAGCCACAGTTTTTACATGGAAGCAAATGAGAAGGCCTGGCCCTGGCTGGGAGGTAGCACCTAGGGTCACAGATATTTGCCTACAGTTTGTATCATCATGTCAAGAAGAGGCCCAAATCTTACTGACAGCAACGAGCAAGGAAGCCCTTGGGCTGATCTTGGTAGGAGCTCTGTGCTAATTCCTAGGTTCCCGTCCTTCCCAGGACACCAAGGCCCAGTTTAGCTGCTTCAACCCCAAGTGCCTGCTACCCACCAGCCGGCACTACTGGACCTATCCTGGCTCCCTGACTACACCCCCACTCAGTGAGAGTGTCACTTGGATTGTGCTCCGGGAGCCCATCAGAATCTCTGAGAGGCAGGTGAGTCCTCCCAGGGTTCCACAAATGGGGACGATCAGATGTCAGCCCTGGCAGGATGGCTCTCAACCGGCAAGATATGGTCTGGGTGGGCCCTTCCATTTGGCTACCATTTTGACTACTAAACCATAGGATCCTTTGATTGATGTTAGCTTGGTTGCTAGCCCTGAAGACCCAACCCTGGCAGGAAGAGAAGGGGCCTGATCCTGGGATCACTGTGTTTCAGTTAGAAAGCGGCAGTTGCCCAAATGCTAGATAAGATCAGAACCAGCCTTCTGGTTTCATGTTCAGGGACCCATTAAGAATCAAATAACTAAACAAATAAATAAATAAATAAATAATGAATAATGACTCCCAAAGAAAAGAGAGGGCAGGGAGAGGGGAATCACGAAGGAGGAGCAGAAGGGTAGTACTCCCTGAGCAGCATCTGGGACCATAGAAGGAAGATAGCACCCCATCCGTCCCTGCCCTGACCATCCTTTTTGTCCTAAGATGGAGAAATTTCGGAGCCTGCTCTTCACCTCAGAGGATGATGAGAGGATCCATATGGTGAACAACTTCCGGCCACCACAGCCACTGAAGGGCCGAGTGGTCAAAGCATCCTTCCAGGCCTGAACTTCCCACCTCCCCAGCCAGCCACTGGGGCACCATCCTCCCAAGGGCTTCCACGTCAGCGGACACCAAACCATCTGAGGCTCGCTCCCAGCTGGGGGCTGCTACAGGCCCTCCTCTAGCTGGCTTGCTCCTTGACCACATTGAAGAGTTCTTGATGGAACCCTTGAGTTGTGGGGTACGCTCCTGCTGTCCTGGGGGCTGGAAGGACAGGAACTGAGCAGAGTCCAAGCCTGGGCTGCCTCTGTACCCCCAGATCCAAAGGCCCCTGAGAATTTCCTCTTGTCTTCCCTGATGGCTGTATCAGCAGCCCCAACTGGAGTTCACACTGTGATGGCTAAGACACAGCCCCACCCCCTGGGGGGGTAGGCAACTGTCTCTGCCATAAAGACTCAAGCAATAATTAGAGGTGGGCAGAGCTGCCCACTCTGCATTACCTCTTCTGCAGGCCTCTGCCATACATGCACCTCACTGCCAGGCCATTACAATAGCACCCAGATGATGGAGACGATGTGGCCTCCTCCAGCCATCTGCTGCCACGGGCAGGCCCTGGCTATAGCTTATATACTATCTCCCTTTGTTCCTACCCAGCCACCAAAGCCACCTACATAATAATCCATTCATGTACTAGCAAATAAATTCATTTATTCATGGATTCAATTCTCCCTGAGTGCCTATGCTCTGTCCAGTACTGTTCTAGGCTCTGGGGAGCTGGTGGGAGGGAGTCAGGGAGGGGCTAGCACTGACTACCCAGAAGCTGTGGGAGCAGAGTGAGAAGCTGCCTCTTTGGGGATAGATATGAATAATCCTAGCCACTGTTCTGAGGCTGAAGGAGTTTGAGGTAGAGCAAGTGTGAGGCTTAAGGTGGGAATCTAAGGTGACTACAGGGCTGATCCACAAGGCAAGGTTAGGGGTGGGGGTGGGGCTACTGAGGACCCATTGGTAGGGCCATGTGCAAATGGGGCAGATTCCTGCAGAGTGAGGGGAGGAAACAGTGGCCTGTGGCTAGGAGACAGAGAAAAGAAGAGACCAGAGGGTGGGATGGAACCCTGAGAGGAATCCATTTTGTTAGATGCACGTATTTATCAGCCGGGGAAGGGAAATTTAAGGTGGCACAAAATCTACCTCTAAACTTTGTATTTACAAAAACCTGAAAATGAGTGTCCCCTTAAATTGACACCAGAAGTACTTCCTTCTCTTCCTACCAGTCTCAGTTTTGGTCCAGGGAGCTCCTGTGGCTGCTCACATTTGGGTTTAGTGTCTCAGTGAGCATTGTGGACCCAGTGAGGCAGCCAAGCAGGCCCTGGACAGTGAAAGGACCCAGGCATAAAGGGCTGGGGACCTGGGAGAGTGACCGGTGCGGTGAAGTACACACTTGGCATGGGTGGGGAGGGGCAGCTGAGGGGGGCCTTGGGGAGAAAGAGACTGGCTAGAAGCAGGGCTGGCGGTCTGACAGCAGGTCACCTGTAGGGCCGTGCGGGGCAGTGGTCTGCTCAGGTAACTTAGGCTCAGTAGAGTATTTGGCTTTGAGTCCTGGAGCTCCTGCGGGCAATTTCTGCTTGCAGGGGGCGGAAGAAGCTTGGCCATAACTCCTGAGTCTTTGGTTCCTGTTTAAGGCACAACCCCTCACAGCTGCCCCTGCAGGACATGTGTGTTCTATCAGGTAGACAATGCCCCAAGCTCCCAGCATTCTAGCTGGACCCTACCCCAGTTATCTGACCACAGCCAAACATGCCACGTCCCATACAATAAAAGGGGCGGTTTGCCTCTCCTTGCTCTCTTGCTCTCTTGCTCTTTGTTCTACTCTTGTTTTTTTCCTTTCCTTTCCCTCCCTCTCTCTCTCTCTCTCTCTCTCTCTCTCTCTTTCTCTCTCTCTCTTCTCTCTCTCTGTCTTTCTCTCCTTCTCTCTACTTGACCAGCCTACTTTCTCCTTCCTACAATAAAATATCTCATTTATACATTGCCTTCCTTTTTAACTAACGCACGCCCCGCCCACAGGTCAACACCAGGGAGAGAGCCATCGTCTGCAGCCCAGGCCCTGCTTTTGGTACAACAGTCACCTATTTGCCATATTCCTAGCTCTTGTCACTTTCATTGTAGGGAAAAGTAACTTCCAGGTCACAGGGTACTGCTGGGCCTTGGGCCTCTAAGGTTAGAAGCAGCTTGCAAGGCTTGGTGGTATAGTCCTATAGTCCCAACAACTTTGGAAGCTGAAGGAGGAGAATAGTAAGTTTAAGATCTGCCTGGATGGCAGACTTCAAAGGCAGCCTGGTAAGTCAGTGAGACTAAGTCTCAAAGCAGAAAACAAAAAAGAAAGGACCCCCAAAGTACCATCCCTCTCTGGGGATCTATGGCAGTTGTTGGCTAATGAAAGGGGGAAAGTCATTTTTCTTTGGGGGTGTGGTTACGGATAGGAGGCTCATGATCCAGTGGATGACTACATTCCCTCCCACATGGTCAACATTAGTGGGACTTAGTGGGCTAGTAAGAATAATGGCACGAAGTTTGGAGTGAGATGGATTGGTGGGTCCCAGAGGGAATTAGACAGGGGTAATAGGAGGTGAACAAGATCACAATACATTATATGCCACCCTGTGGCTGCTTCCCACTTGGGGTAGTTGCCCATTGCACACCTGGTTGAACTGGAGGAAAAGAACCTTACCCAGGCTGGTGGGCACAGGCAGGATCTTGGTAGGCAGTGAGTGAGAGGAGAGTGGGCAGGCAAAGAACACACACTGGGGAGCAGCTTCGAAGAACTGGTTCAGTTTATTGGGGGTGGGGGGACGAAGCTATTTAAACCTTTGGGGGTGAGGAGGGGCTACTGGGGTAAGTTTACATCATTGGCCAGTGCCAGGGTGCTGGGGATGCCTCATTAGCATAAGGAGGAATTCCAGGTGCTGCTGGACACTGGCTCTGTGACTTTCTCTGGTGAGGCAAGGGTTGGGGGCACAGGGCTACATGCTCAGGAACATGCCAACCTAGGGCAGTGGGGGGCAGTGATCCTACTCCTGCCCATCTCATGGGAGATTTCCTGGGTTTAGACACACTTCAACCCCACTCTTGCTCCTCCTGGTCTCACAGCTCCCTGGCCCTACAATTGTATATATGTATGAAGTTTCCAGAGAATAAATAAAAACATTTCAAAAATAAAAAGAAGGCTGGGGGTGTGGCTTAGCTATAGCACTTGCCTAGCATGCATGAGGTTCTAGGTTCAATCTACAGTACTATGAAAAGAAAGAGAGGAGAGGGGAAGAAGAAGAAGAAGAAGAAGAAGAAGAAGAAGAAGAAGAAGAAGAAGAAGAAGAAGAAGAAGAAGAAGAATGAGGAGGAAGAGGAGGAAGAAGAGGAGGAGGAAGAAGAGGAGGAGGAGGGGAGGAGGAAAGGCAAGAAGGGAGGGAGGGAGAGAAAAAAGAAAAAGGTGAAGCTTACTCCATCAGTTGCACCTCCTGTTCTCAAGCTCAGGACACATCTGCCTCCAAAGTGAGCGAGGCTGGGAGGATAGGAAAGAGGACGCCCCTCAGCAGTGGCTGCCCTGACACAGGGCTAGGCATAGCTGTGCCCTGCTTTTGGGCTGGTTTCTTTCTCCAGGTTTCAGAAGTAAAGAAATGGTGGGGAGGGGGGCATGATGTATCTAGGGGCACTTTCTCCCCAGTTGGGGGCAGGGGGCAGGGAAGTAAAGTCAGCAGTGTGCGCTATAAGAGCAATGGAGAGCCGGGGGCAGAAGTCCAGCTCTGTACTGTCTGAGAACTGCTGTTACTCCATTTTATGGGTGAGGTTATGAAGACAAGCCCCAGAGCAGGCATTGAAATAGATATGTCTGACCACCCTCTTGCTTCTGGATCTAAGGAGGGAGTGGGGAATGATGGTGTCCTCCTGGAGGTGGTGTGCCCCATTCTGTTGGCTGTGCCAAAGACCTTGTCCAGCCAGCTCCTCTGGGGACTGTGGCACCTCAGGCTTGGCACTGCAAAAGACTTGGAAAATTGGAGCTGGTTTTATAATTATCCCGAGGCCGCCAAGAATCCTCACTCCACAAGTCCTTTCTCTTAATTTATTTTTTAAATGTAGAACTATTTAAAAACCCAATGTGGCCTCCTTATGTTACAATCACAGCCTAAAATCTGACCCTTTTATAGCCAAATGAAATGACCCAGCCGGATGCCAAGTGCCTCCAGCAAACCTAGCCTTCGGGGACCTAGGACTAGGTTCTGAATCTTCATCCAGAACAAGCTCCTTGGTACATTTCAAGGATACAAGACAAGATAAGTTTTGCTTGCTCACAAGACCCAGAGAAGCCTTCCCTGGCCAGTCAGGGTGGGCCGCAGAGACACAGGCCCATGTAAGGTATAACTTATTCTGTGTCCTGGCTTCCTTCTCAAATACCTCAGAGAGGAACCAAGTCCCCAAGGAAGTCTTTTCTTTAAAAGATGGGGAGGAGAATTAGCCATGAAGCTAGCAATCCCTGGGGCTCTTGTCACAAAGAACTTGCCCCCAATGTCAAGGCCGCTCCTTGCAGAAACTGCTCCTGCAGAAACCTGGGAATATCCCCTATGGACTGAGCTGGCTCTGGACATTCACCCTCTAGGGTACTCCTATTGGATGAGGTGGCAAGGAAATGAACAAGTGTTGCTGCCTGGAAGCAGCTGGTGTCCTGATTGATAGGAGCTGAGGTAGCAGAGGCCCTTGAGATGGAGCTGGAGTTGACTAGGAACAAAGAGGAAAGGCAGACCACCGTATCAGCCTACGTTCAATCCTAAATGACAATGGCTGCTCTTGTGGGGACATCTTGGGGGACTTCTAACACCCAAGGGTCTCAGCATTAATGCTGTGGCTGCCTTCAAAGGCAGAATGTACTACTGACTGTCACAAGTCAGTGAGAAGAGCAAGGTGACGGTGAACATGAAACATTTTGACATATTCGTCCCTTTCAGGCACAAATCTAAAAGCAGACATGCCATTGAAGATCTCCAAAGCTTGTTTCCTCCTCCATAAAATGGAAATGATGTAACTTGAGCCACATCTGTAGCTTCAGATTTTCCTATAGCGATATTTAAAAATGTAAACGGAAATCGTCTTTTGTTTTAGTACAGGAGATAGGATTTAGTAACTCAAGCATGCTAAGCATATGACAAACAAGTCATTTTACTAATAAATTTTAGAGTTGGAGGTGTAGCTCAGCAGTAGAGCAATTCTCCAGTTACTTAAGGCTCTGGGTTTAACTCTTACCACTGCAAGAAGAATAAAAATATGTTTTATTTTAACTTAAAATATATCCTAAGCATTTTTAAGTATTTTTATGTATTATCAACATAATAAACTATTTTTATGTATTATCAACATAAACTATTATTGAGATATTTTACGTTATTTTCTGTACTAACCTTTGGAATCTGGTGTGTTTTATACTTCTGGCCTTTCTCTACTTTAAGGAGCTCTATTTCAAGTGCTCACATATCACGTGTGGCCAGTGGGGATTGTATTAGATAGTGTGATCTTAAAAACACTTATTATTGGGTTATTTGCTGGTACAGCTTCTGGAAAGACTCTCTGGGCCTACAACCAGGCAAAATGGTTGTAGAAAGGAATTGGACCTGCTCTTGGGCTCTGTCCCCTTCACGAGAGCAGCCATTGCCATTTGGTATCAAGCTGGCTCCCATGCCAGGCCTGCCTCAGCTAGGAAACATGTCCATCCTCCTATTTCACTCCTGCCCTGCTAGCCTTATCTCGGCACCTGACAGAAGTTTGTTCCCCTGTAGAAAGATCAAGACTAGGCAAGAAGCTGATTGCAGAAGGCTGTTGGGGATTGGTGTGGTGGCAGTGTCCCCAAGAAAGATCCTGCCTGTGTTGAGAAAACTTGGTTTCTCAACTTTCAGCTTGGGAGGGTTTCCTGGAAGCCAAGGGCAGAGTAGCTGGCATCCTTGTAGAGGGATGGAAGCCTTAGAGGTGGGAACATGGAGCAGACAGCCCAAGAGCTCTTGCCCAAAGCATGGGTTCACTAAGAGGAGGTCGGGGGTTGGGGGGGGGGTGGAAGGGTGGAGGTGTGGAGGGGTAGAACTCAGAGATTCCCAGGCTTTGGGGACTACTAATGCCAAGTGGAGGTTTTCACCTCTGGCAAAGGGCCACAGGAACCCCAGAAGTCTAAGAATAGCAGGACTGTTGGCTTGAAGGAAGAGAGCCCTTCCCAAGGTTCAGGAAGTAGTGGGCACTGCTGGGCACATGTTTATTATATAAACAGGAAGCTTCAGGGCAGTCTTATCAGGTAGTCACTGACTCTACCGCACCCCTCCTCGACCTGTAGGAGGGATTCAGACCTGGCCCTGTGGTCTAAATCGCTCTAGCTGTACCTCAGGTGGTTTTGTCTTGAGGTCTACGGAACAGTGAGCAGGGGACCACCTAGGGCCAGTGAGCCCTGGGTTCTCTCAGGTTTTCACGAAGGAGGACTTGGAATTCTCCCCCTCTTCTCCATCTGCTTCGACTCCAAACGGTAAGTTCTCTGGAGGGCACCCAAGGCTACTTACCAAGGCTCCCTGGTGACATTGGAGAGTGAGACATTGCTACCACGGCTCCTGAATGTTCAGGGGTAGAGTTTGGGGGTGGGGTGGGGGTATAGCGCCTTCAGCCAGCTGAAGCCATGAGCATCTGAGCCCACACTATTAGATGAACATAAAGGCCGAGGCCACGAAGGGAACAAAATCTGCTGAATTTTGTTCCCTTAAATCTGATTTAGGACTCCTAGCCTCTCTTCATTCCCTTAGGAGGGTCTTCTGTATCAGAAAGGCCCATATCCCCAAACAACTTCCTGCTTGCCTGCCATGGGGCATGAAATCATTCTATTTGAGTTTCCTGATTCACAGAGAAGACGTGGGTTTTGGATGAACTTAAGTCCCCTGAGGAACACACAGTAATATTTCCACAGGGGCGACTTTATCATCACCAGTTAGTTCAGTCTGCTGTGCGCTGCTGTGTGACTTGTCCCTTAGGCCTCAGTTTCCCCATGCTTTTCATTTGTCTTTTGGGCAGGATCTTGCTGTGTAGCCTTAGACTGGTTTGGAACTTGCTATGAGACTAGGCTGGCCTCTGCCTCCAGGGTGCTGAGATTAAAGACTGGAGCCTGGCCCAGTTTCCCCAGGAGTAAAAAGGGGAGGAGTGGGGGTAGGGCTCAGAAAGGTAGGATTTACAGGAGGAGCAAAACCAGATTTCCAGGAGATAGAGATAGATGCAGGGCCGAGCTAGGGGGCAAAGAGCTATGGATCTCAGCTGTGAGCCATCCCTACGGGCACCCCCAAATTGAAAGAATGCATAATGCTGGGCAAGCCAGGAGGCTCTTGGTAACTGGAAGAGCAGCTGTCAAGACTTTCAGATCCTTGACTATCCCTGAAGAGCAGGCTGGGGCTGAGTTTCCCACCAGCTTCTGGCAACATTGTCTCAGAGGTAAATCTAATTCATCTACGGAAAACAAAGACATTGTTCTGTTTTTCCCATAGCCAAGGTTGTGAACCCTGACCCAGACAACAGTGAGGTCTGTACTTTCGAAGACTCTAATGCCTGGAAATAATTACTCCCCTGGAGAGTGGAGCTCTAATGGCGTTACTTTGGGAGGGGACAGGTAAGCTTAAAAAACATTTTGGGGGTGGCCAAGCCTTTGGAGATCTGGCCCCAGCGCTAAATCCAGAAGCCTGTGGTTTCTGGGGATGGTTCAAAGGACTTTGAGGGGAGCTTCTCACCCTTGTTCTGGGGAGGAGAGTTACTCACATGTAACCTTTGCCCCAGAGATGGGGGTGGGCTGGAGACCTCAGCTCCAACATAGCCACTTTAGGTTAGCATTAACTGACAGTTCCGGTAACTCGCGGAGGTCCAGGTCAGGGCATCAATGGTTCAGTCTTCACCGTGGCGCCTATCCGGAGCCTATCCGGAGCCTGGCACTTCTGAGGTCAGAGGTCATGCTGGGGAGATATGGAGAAGTGCTAGAAAATAAACTTAACCCTAGGGAGCCTGGAGCAAAGGTTAAAAAAAAAAAAGTCAGGTGTCAGTTCACTAGCAAGAGCTCTACCAAGCTCTCAGCTTTGTTGAGTCCTTGTGTGAGGGAAGCGGCCTAGAAGTGGGCCCTCAGCCTCTGCAGCTGATTGTGGAAACAGAGAAAGGAATGGCCAGCACTTGTAGCTCTACAACCAGGCCCAGCATTCCTTGACAAACCTTTGAAAATATTATTTAAAACCTTTTAAATATAATTTTGGAGTTATAGTAAAGTTGAAATAATACAACAAGTATTTATTTAATAGACCCGAGGAGGTCATTGGATCCTCTAGAGCTGGAGTTAACAAGCAGTTGTAAGCCATTTATTTATGAGTGCTGGGAATCAGCAGCAACCCTTCTCTTTCCCCTCTTCCTCCTCCTCCTCCTCCTCTTCCTCTTCCTCCTCTTCCTCTTCTTCCTCCTCCTCTTCCTCTTCCTCTTCCTCCTCCTCCTCCTCCTCTTCCTTCTCCTGTTCTTTCTTTCTCTTTGTTTTTTATTTTTTATTTTTTTGTTTTTGAGGCAGGGTTTCTCTGTGAAACCCTGCCTGTCCTGGGACTTTAGCAGCAAGCACTCTTACCTGCTGAGCCATCCCTCTACCCCCTTCTCTCCTTTATAATATGCCTATACAAATAATACCTAATATCACCTTGCTGGAAACCAAGCTTTTTATCACATACACTTTTGGAGGAGCATCCTGGATCTAAAAGATAATCTTTTGGGTATGTGTGTGTAGGCAGAGGCAAGTGGATCTCTGTGAGTTCGAGGCCATCCTGATCTAGATAGTGAGTTACAGGACCAGGGCTATATAGTGACACTCTGTCTCAAGGTGTGATGATTAGTGTTAACTTGGTAGGATCTAGAATCAGGGACATGGGCCTCTTGCTCTGCTTGTGGGAGATCTTGATTATGTAACTGAGGTAGGAAGATCTGCCCACCATGAGAGGAACCGTTTCCTGGCTGGGTTACTGGACTGTATGAATGGAGAAATAAGCACCATCATGCATTCATTGCTCTTTGCTTCTTGACTGTGATTATGATTTGAGCAGTTGCTTCAAGCTCCTGGCGTCTTGACATCTCCCACCATGATGGACACACCCTTGAATCATGAATGAGAACAAACCTAGTTTTCCCTTTAGTTGCTTTGTTCAGGCTTTTATTATAGCAACAGGAAAAGAACAGAGAGGGAAAGACTATCAGAAAAAAAATGGTTCCATGTTATTTTAAATGTGATATGTCTATGAGTATGTAATCTTGACTTGTTTTGCATTATTAATTTCATATTTATTTATCATTTATTCATTTGTTCATTTGTGGTGCTGGAGTTTGAATCCAGAGCTTCCTACATCCTTGGCAGGTATATCCTCCTAGATCCTTCTACATTTTTAAAATTGTGTAAATTAAATTACATACAGAAAAGTACATCCCTTGATAAACATTATCAAACGGAACAGGCCTGTGTACCCAACCCCCAGATCAGCAAAGAGATTTTCCTGTAATTCAACTCTATGATAGCCCCACTAAATAGCTATCTCCTCAAAGAAGTGCCCATTCTGACTTCCAGTGGGAGGCCAAACCTATTCCATCTTGGGACTGGCCTCCATCTTAAAGAAAAAAAAAAAAGCCTGAGAACTTGACCCGCAGCTGACCCAAGCTGCACACAAGGACCAGGAAGGACCCCACGGCTTGTCCTTGGCCAGAGTTCCTCCCTAGCTACTTCCTAGCAACAGTTAATCAAAGACTAGCCTGATTGTTTCAGACGTACTTTCAGACCATTTGTGATTGCTTATGGTCTTGCTTCCAAGCACCGACCTGTCGGCCTACAATTCTTATTGTGTTAGCTGCTTGCCAGGCTGGACACCCTCTCACTCCCAGTCCCTATAAAACCTTGTCCGGCTGAGGTTCGAGGGTGCTCCACCTCCCCTTCCTGTCCTGCTGTGTCAGGGCTGGGTTGGAGGAGAGCCCAAGCCCAAGCTTGAAATAAAGAGACCTTAATCCTATTATATGGAAGATGGCTCCTTGGTGGTCTTTTGGGGTTCACGAACGTTTGGGGTTCATAACGTTGTTATGCTGCACAACACCAGCAGCATAAATCACAATTTGCCTGGTTTTAAACCTTCAGTAAAGGAGGACGCTCACATCAGCCCTTCTTAGGTTCTGGCTCTTTCACTTATATTACGCATGTGGGGTGCTCAGAGTCTATTTTAGAGTTTTCAGGTGTAGGATGCCGTCCCGCAGCTCCTACTTGCGTGGGGTTCCACGAACCGAGGATTTGGAGACCTG
>NW_022196905.1:242691324-242696113 GCF_008632895.1 Mastomys coucha
GCTCCAAACCCCCAGCGAGTTGAGTCTCTGGTTTCGGTTTCAGTGGGCACAGCAGGGCTCCCACATTCAGGTACCTGCTTATTTCTTCTTTTTTCTTGATAATTTTGTACATGTATACGATGCATTTTGATCCTGTTCACTTCTTGACCCTCTCTGACCTCTTCCCACTCCTTCTAAATCCCTCCTTACCAGCAAGTTCCCCTCCTTCTTCCATGGCTTATTTATTTACTTATTTATTTATTTATTATTTATGATTTACTGAATTTAATTAGGGTTCTTGTAACGGTAACTTTTATTCTCCTGAAGTAACTGTTGTCTCTGGAACTTACTCCCTCCTTCTGCTAACCAAGGCTGAATCCTGGAAGCTTCTAGCCTCTCTACAATCTTATCTAGGCCTAGAATGTTTTCAGCCTCTGAGACTTACTGCAGAATAAGATCACCCTTTCCAGTTCTCTCTGAACTCTGACTGGCTGGCTGGTTCAACTCAGCTGTTCTGTCTCAGACTCCCCTCCAAGCTGACTGATTCAATCTGGCTTCTCTCAGTTTCTCTTGAACTGCTCTGCTTGACCTCAAATTAACTGTAGCAATGTGTTCTGATCTTCTGGCTCCTTCTCATTCTCTGTCTCTCTCTGTCTCTCTCTCTGTCTCTCTGTCTCTGTCTCTGTCTCTGTCTGTCTCTGTCTCTGTCTCTGTCTCTCTCTGTCTCTCTCTCTCTCTCTCTCTCTGTCTCTCTCTCTCCTGTTTCTGTACAATTCTCCTGGTAAAACTGCCTCCTACCTCTTTTTCTCCTTCCTTTCTTCTCTCTGCACAGCTCTCTTAAGTACCTTCCCTTTCCTCTCTCTTCTTGTGAAATCCTCTCTCTTCTGTCAAATCTTTCTCTGATTCATCACTTTGTCTGCCACTCAATTAGACATCACTTACAAGCATAGGTGCTTCCTTCTACAACCTAACTTTATCTTCACTGTTTGGGATTAAAGGTGTCTACAAAGGGCATGTCTATATTTCAGCTAGAGGAATTAAAGTTTGTCCTAGGGTTGAGACACAACACAACTAGAAACAATGTTTTCCACTAATAACACAATCTCAGGTTTCACAGTGTGATCAAATTTCCTGCATCAGCTCCTTGCGTGAGCATGGTGTGGAATTACTTACTGGAGGATGTACAACTTCCCAGTGGCTACACCACTGAAGAAAAATGACCCCTCTAACACTTCTTTATATTAGTAAATGCATTGTCTCCTAGTAGGAGCCGCAAATGAAAATTTCAAAACATATAATTTACCTATACATACAATTTTAAAAAACAATTTAATGTCTTATCTTGTAATAGCAAGAATAATAATTTATGATATACAGTAAGATAGCATTGCATTACTTTTTCTGGGGAAAGATAAACAAATGTCTAGTCACCCTAGATGTGGTACAACAGACTAGAGAAAAGATTCTACTCAACTGAGCTTGGTGAACCAATGAGTTTAATTGTATGAGCGAATTACTTGTGGCCACACCACCAAAGAAGATCTCCGTCTCCCCAGTTAATGGAAGCTTCACGCAGCCTCTGTATCTACTTTATGACCCCTCCTCTTTTTCACAAGAAAAGGTTAATAGGCTCATTTTCCTAAGGGTCTCATGTGGTAGTAATGGCTGCTCTGATTTCAAGAGGTCAAAGGTCACGTTCTACCTGGAGAGCAGTGTTCCACAACATAGACATTCAATTATGCAGCCATAATCAAAACTGTATTTACATATACAAATGATGCCATTTGTATGTGATGTGCATGGATATGTAAAGGTGATACAATGGAGTCAGTCGATGTTTATATTCATAGTCAAGATTTCCATTACGTAGCAACTGACTATTAGAAGAGTGTAAGTGTTCCCTTGGGTGTCTACCTTAGGTGGTGAATAAGGCAGTACAATTCTAAACACTGTTTTACATTGATATAATAAAGTCCCTAAGGCTGAGTAGTTTATAAAGAAAAGAAGTTTATTTTTGGCTGACAGTTATGACAGCTGAAAAAAATAAAGTCTGAAGCTGGTATCTGCTCAACTTCTGGTGTGGGCCTTGTGTTGATTCTACTAATAGCAAAAGTTGGAAAGACAGAAAGGTGTTAAAGAAGAAAAAATTGGGCCAAGGGAGATGATTCAGTAATTAAGAGCACATATTTCTAGTACAGAGAACCCAAGTTTAATTCCCAGCACCCACCATGCTCACAACTGCTTGTAATGACTCCTTTTAATCCCAGCACTCAGGTAGTGGCAGGTAAGTCTTTGTGACTTTGAGTGCAGCCTGGTCTATTTAGTGAATTCTAAGACATCCAGAGCTATACAGTAAGACTCTGTTTCAACCTCTTCCCACTCCCTTCCCCCAAAGGGTCAAAGACAAAGGGTTGATTTTTTTTTTTTTAACAGCTTGTTCTGAGGTATAGCTATGTCTCTGGTACTATGACAACCATTCATTAAAAGTACATATCCACGCTGAACGGTGGTGGCGCATGCCTTTAATCCTAGCACTTGGGAGGCAGAGGCAGGTGGATTTCTGAGTTCGAGGCCAGCCTGGTCTACAGAGTGAGTTCCAGGACAGTTAGGGCTACACAGAGAAATCCTGTCTCAACCCCCCCCCCCAAAAAAGTACATATCCATACCACAATTTTCTTTTATGAGACAGCTTCTCATACAACCCAGGTTGGCCTTGGATTCATTATGTAGCCAAGAATGACCTCACATTTTGTATCCTTCTGCCTCCAACGCCAAGATGCTTGGAATCACAGCTGTACGCCATCCTGTCGAGTTAATAAAGTGCTGGAATCAAACCCAGGACTTTGTGCACACCGTGCAAGTTCTCTACCAATGGAAATACACTCCTAGCCCCTTAATTACATCTTAAAATGTTATCACCTCCTTTTTTTTTTTAAATCATGGGGCTTTTGTTGCTGTTTTTCTTTGGTGCCTCTGCCTTCCAAGTGCTGGGATTAAAGGCGAGCACCACCACTGCCAGGCCATGTTATCACCTCTAACCAGGTCTGGTGGCTCACTCTTTTACCTTCAGTACTCGGGAGGTAGAGACAGTGTCTGTGAGTCTGAGACCTGAGAGTCTGATCTAAATCGTAAGTTCCAGCCAGGACTACACAGTGAAGCCATGCCTCAAAGAGAGGAAATATAAATAAAGGTTTCATCACGTGTCAACACCTTATTACATAGGTTTTGATAAGGCAAACTGTGTTAAAAGCCTAGTAAGATGGTACGGTCTACTCTCACCGTACGTGAAAGTATTCTTGTAAAATTTGCTATCTGTGGAAACTGTGAGAACTTACTTTATGCTTCCAAATTAAGTGGAATGAAAATGTAGGCTTTAGTCCTTCACAGGCAGATCCATCAGCCATGAGAACATTCAATGGATCCTTTGAACAGCAGGTAGCAACCGTACAGTCTCAGGGACCAGCATCCCTGGCTGCTCCAAATTCCAGAAGTCTCTCCAACCAGCACCTATTCCCCTATGTTCTCCTACACACTCTAAGCTAGAGTCTAGGGACTGAGGAGAGGCCTGGGCCTGGCCTGGAGTGGAGGAGGAGGTGAAAGCTCTGAGCATTTGGTCTCCCTATCAAGGTCATGAGGGGACAGGTTAGTTTTGGACAGGTTGCTCAGAAATCCTATGTGGGTGTTGCTGCCCATCACACAGGATACTCGGCAGAACACCTTTCCAGGACTCATGCTCTTTGGGGCCCTGTATACCCAGCTCTGGCTCTTCCAGGCCATACAGGAAATGTACCCCCAATGAACAGCGGGGTCCCACTCTCTGTGGCCTCTGTGGGACATTTCATGTAAGACCCTTATCTAAGTAACACACCAGGAGGACTCAGGAGCCCTAAAAAGTGTAATTAAATATAAAATAAACACCAATGATAGGTGACAATGTGGAAGATAACTCTCATATCCCTCATGCTACACTTTACTTTAAAAATGTGAGACATAAATTATTTTGCAGTATCTTTCTCTGGTGCCTCTGAGGACCTGTTCTCTGTGGCACACCAGTGACACACCAACGATCCATTTAATCAGATTCAAGTGATTTTGTTTGTTTAATGTGTGTGAATACACTGTCACTGTCTTCAGACACCCCAGAAGAGGGTGCCAGACCCCATTACAGATGGTTGTGAGCCACCACGTGGTTGCTGGGAATTTGAACTCAGGACCTCTGGAAGAGCAGTCAGCGCTCTTAACCACTGAGCAGTCTCTCCAGCTCCCAGGTTTTTGTTGTTGTTGTTGTTTTGTTTTGTTTTGTTTTTGAGACAGGGCTTTTGTAGCTGAAGTGGGCCTCACATTCGCTTTGTAGACAAGACTGACCTTGAATTATTTATTCTCTTGCTTCCACTTCCCGAGGGCTTGGATTGCAGGTGTGTGCCATGATTTTTTGAAACAGTTTGTATTTCACTGTATAGCTCAGGCCAGCCTAGAGCTCCAGACTCTTGCCTTGCTCCCAAGATTAATGGCATATACCTGCACACCAGAGGGAGATCTACTATTTTCGTTTTGCAGATGACACACTAAGGATACATTGGTTAAGAGTTAAGATACTTGCTTTAGATGGGGATAGGATTGGCCTATCTCAAAGCTAAGTCTCAGTTGACATCATTTCTTAGTGTCCAAACACTTGCTATGACATTATGATACATAATGTCATTTCCTAGTGCTTAGCTAGTTTGGGCAGCAGGACACACACACACACACACACACTCACATACATACCATACCACACACACACACACACACACACACACACACGCACACA
>NW_022196905.1:242696335-242711969 GCF_008632895.1 Mastomys coucha
GGGGTGGGGGCAGGTTACTGGCTAAGAGGCTAGTGATATATTTTTGCTGTTGGTAATGTTCTTGCCATTTATGCTCTTTCTGGAGTTTCTCAGCTCTTGCTGCCTCTGCTGGCCAAGGTAGCCACAGGGAATACAGTGGCCAGCTGGTCAGTGCCACTGACTGAAAGGGCTTGCATGGAGGACTGAGTCAATGGCTGTACTGTCCCCCAAAGGCATGGGGGATAGAGGACATTCTGGGAAGAGGGACAGTAAGGGCCAAAGCTCTGGAGGTAGCTCTGTGAAACTGAAGGTTAATGTGGAAAAAAAAAAAAAAAAAAGATTACATTTGACCCAGTCTTCAGCATAGCCTGGAGATGGGGGTGCCCCGATTACATTCACAGGTCCTAATTCTTCAGACAGAAATAACTCTGGAGCCAAGGAAAGGAGGCCAGCTCCACCCCCACACCCCACATACATGCCCCACCCTCATTCTGCAGTCACCCCAGGGCTGGAGGCGAGGTGTCTGCCCAGCAGCACTCACAAGAATGAAGAAACCGCGACCCTAAATCCAGTAGAGGTCCCTTGCCCACTTCATGCCTCCGGTCAATGGCAATTCAGACCTAAGTCCCCACCTGGTAAGCTCTCACATCACTCAGGGTGGCCGATGCCCGAGCTTCCGAACTCTTGGAGAATCAAGTGTAAATTGTGGGGACCAGGCCCAGTAAAGCACCCACCAAGTTGTTAGTGTCCTGGAGGTGACTGTCCTATTTTTTTTTTTTTTTTAACCTAAGGCAGGCAGGGAACCCTCAGCTGGGGTGGAGCTCTCTTCTCTCTCACGTCGGATGCTTGGAGCGCTCTGAAATACTCAAATGTGCCCCTCAAACAACTCTTGTACATAGATAAACTTCCAGGGGATTCAAAGTCCAGAGAGCAGGGCTCGAATTCATTTATTTGACCCATCAATTTACAGTTGTTATTCAGGGGAATCTGGTGAAGTTTTTGGAGACAGGATTTCTCTGTTAGCCCTAAGACATGGCTAAGGAATCTTTCTCCGTCCCTCCTGCTTCCTCCTGGTCCCAAGCCCAGGAACCCTAAATCCGGCCTCTCTCCTCCCCAGCTATTGGCTGCTGGCATCTTTATTACCAAACAGAATTGACTGAGGGCAGGCTCCCAGAAGCTACCAACACTAATTTTGTAAACTAATTTTGGGGGGGCCCAAACTGACATTAGAATACAAGTGGCTACACGTCTTCTGTTTGCAGTTGGATCAAGATTGAACTCTCGACTCCTTCTCCAGCACCTTCTCCGCCAGGACGCCACCATACTTCTGGCCTTAATAATGATGGACTGGACCTCTGAACCTGTAAGCCAGCCCCAATTAAATGTCATCCTTTATAAGAGTTGCCTTGGTCAGGGTGTCTGCTCACGGCCGTGGAAACCCTAACTGAGGCACAGGTGTATAATTTTGTATTGCTGAGATCCAATGGACAAGAAAAGCAACTTAAAGGAGGGACGATCTATTTTATCTTATGGTTTTAGAAGGTCGTGGCAGTCGTCATGGCAGAGAGAGGATGGTAGAGAGGGCAGTTCACTCGGGAAAGACACTCGGGGAAGCAGAGAAAATGGCACCTAGGAAGGAGCAAGAGCAAGATACAGACCCCCGAGAGGAGTTCCCAGGGACCTGCTTCGTCCAATGAGGAAGAAGCGGCTTTCAGCCGCTTCCAATAACCAGCTTATTAGAAAGCAGTCGGCATCCAGCCTCGACACAGGATCGGAGTTCTCAACCGGAAGCAGGGATATCAGGAAGATGCATGGTAAATAGACACAGATTACTTTTGGGGTACAAGCTGACAGGGAATTTTTCAAGGCTTAAAGTTTCGCTCTCTTCTCTCTCCATTCTCGGCTCTCTTTCTCTCTCCCTCATTCGATTGCAGCTTGAGGCTGCACACACTCTCTCTGCATTCTCCTGCCCACTCTGCTTTTCTTGAACTCCCACGCTCAGACACACCTCTGTGCGTTCCCCTTTCCCTCTCACACACACTCTTCACACACATCTCACACACACCCCACATGTTCTGTCCTTTCACTCACACACACACTTTCTGTACACACCTCACATTCTCTCTCCACTCACTCTTCATATTCTCTTCTCATGCTGTCTGCATTAGCTCTCTCACTTGCTCTTCACATGCTCACTACTGGCTCTCTCGCTTTTCTCTTGCCCCAGTCTTTTATTGATGCTCCAAAAGCAGGTTTAAAAAAAGATATTATACAATTTGACAAATCAAATTCAAAAGAATAACCATGTCCCACAAAGAACTAAGAATTGCAATTGTTGCCCAAAATTTCAAGCTTCTTTATTCCCAGGCCTATAGCCAAAGTAATAATAATTGCAAGCTTATCATAATTTAAACTTTAACTTTTAACTTATTATACTTCAGAGCTTTCTTTACAAGTCAAGCATTAATCTGGAACTCCCATTGTGCAGTTATTACATTGTTTCCAAGATGAGAACACACAGCGTGTACCTGGGCCATTAGGACTGTGCTGTGCTGTGCTCCATGTCTCAGTTTTTAATAGTTTAAGAATCATTACATCAGGGAACATCTAGTTTCACAGAATTTGCCAGAGCAGAAGGAGAAAGAAGTAAGAAAGACAGATATAGTAGAATAATTGTGCACACCAAGGCCAACTGAGAAGCAGTCACTCACAAATGAAATCTATACAGCCGTTGTCCAGGGCTAAGGTTAGGAGAAATGGGAACAACTGTTTCTTACAAGGAGCTGCCTCAGGCTACTGAGATGTCTCCTGTCTCCTTTTACGGACAGTCATGGCGGATCCCCTGGAGGGATGTGTCTCCTGCTTCTCAGGGTCCCAGACACCATTTTTTTTTTTTTACAAGGAACTGCTGAGGGCTTCTGAGGTGTCTCCATCCAGGCCTACTGCAGGCAGTCCCTGTCATTGTACATTGCATGTTGTCTCCAGCACAAAGCCATTAAGGGCTTGATTCATTCACCTGGTCACCACACTCTAGAAAAACCATTACGAGAATACTCATAGGTGTGTTCCACCGACCTCCTAGGTTTTTGTTAATCCAATCAAACTGACAATCATAAGCTATCATCACTCCAGGCCCAAATGACACTGGTCTATAACCTATATATACTTAGAGGATGGAGGTGGGAGGATCATGAGCTGGAGGCCAGCCTGGACTACTTAGCCAGGCCAAGGCCAGCCTGAACTAGTTAGCCTGGCCAAGGGTCAGCCTGGACAGCAAGACGCATTAATAACAGTAACTAAAATCATAACAGGGACCTTACTAAGCATAAAGTGCATGAGCTCTATAGATGTGAGAGGCTTCACCACAAAGGTATTCCATTCTGAAACATTCAGACTTGCTGCAAAGTGGGATGGAATTCGTTTGCTGCAGGATTCCACAGAGCCTGAACTAGGCCATTGTGTAATTGGGAACAGTAGGCAGAAAATCCATCCAACGGCCATTCCTTCTAAGGAGTGGGACATGGCCCTTCATCTCAGAGCATTTTGTGGGATCGAGTCCAGTAAGAGCAGAACTCAGGGGAAGCACAGAGGAGTTGTGCTCTTAAGTCTTATCCAGTCCTGGCCCACTGGCTTGGAGACAGAACAGGCAGGACTGGCCATAGAATTCAAGGCCTCCCGAGTCAGGACCTTTGCCCCCGCTGTTTGCTCTGTAGAAAATGTTCTTCCTCTCTAACTTTAGGTCTCTTCTAAAGCCTTACCAGAGATAGTCTTCCCTGATTTCCCAGAGGACAACAGCTGCACTCAGCCACTAGAGGGCTCAGCTAGTAAAGGCTTTTACCTCTAAGCCTGAGGACTTGAGTTCCACCTAGGTGGTGGAAAGAGAAACCCCTGCAAAATCCTCTGACCTCAGGAGTGAGTGCCAGCACTGCCACACTCGGCCCCCTCCCCTTTGACTATAAATAGCTGCGGGGGGAGGGGTAGGAGAAGGAGAGGGAAGGGGAGGAGAAGGAGGGAGGGAGGGAGGGAGGGGAAGGATATGCATGAGAGAGACAGAGAGACAAACAGAGACAGACAGACAGACAGAGACAGAATCAGACAGAGACAGAGAGACAAAGTCCCCATCCCCAGGGCCAGGGGCGCTTCCAGCCCCTTCCTGAGCCATTTCTTTTCTGCAAGCTTAGGGAAGTAGGCTGTGTTCCACCCCATCTCCCCACTGCAAGGTAGTCAACGAAATGAAAACGTAAAGAGTGTAAAAGTTCCTACAGTTTCATTCCCCAGAACCAGGCATTGTTAACTTCCTGCCCCATTAAAAGTTTCTTTCCAGATAAATAAGCTAGCACAACGAGGGAGGGAGGGGGAAAGCACAGACCATTATCAGCAAGTCCTTTCTTCTTGCTCACAATTAGCCTTTTCTACTTCACGCTCCATCCTGGCCAATTCCAGTCCCACGCTCTACCTACGTTAAGATGCAGGGTGCTGTTGCTCAGGCCAAGGCCGGGTTACTCCAGCCAGAGGAGGCTGGGACGTTGACACCCTGCACATCCAGGCTGCCAGCTGGTCCCTCACAATGCCTGGAGCTGCCTACGGGCTTGCTCTAGCCAGAGCTTCCCTAGGAGAAGCGAAGAGGGACTCTGGCACTCACAATTTCCTGGAGAGCTACTGTTTCATTAAATAGCACAAACTGGGATTCGGGACCATTGCTTGCTGACCTAGAAGCCACTGCGGGTTTTGCTGAGCTCGAACCTTTACCTTTCAATGAGCGAGCTTGAGGCGCCCCCTGCTGGCAGTCTCTGCTTTAGATGTTGCAAGCGAAAGGATAGCCAGAACACATACTTCAACTACTGCTTCCTCTTCCCATGCCAAATTTCCAACGCCATTCTTTCACTTTCTCCAAACTCACTTTTACAAAAGGATACGAGTCATTTGCAACTCGGAGTGCAAATGATAATCGTAAGACTCATCCAACTATGTCACAGCCAAATAGTGTTTTTTTGTTTTGTTTTGTTTTGTTTTTTGAGTTTTTAGATTATTAGTTTCTTTTCTCTCTCTCTCTCTCTCTCTCTCTCTCTCTCTCTCTCTCTCTCTCTCTCTCTCTCTTTTTAAATAGGGCTAGAGAGATGTCTTGGCAGATAAGAGCACTTACTGCTCTTGGAGGGGAGTCAGGTTCAATTCTTGGCACCTTCATGTTGGCTTACAACCATTTGTAAGTCCAGTTGGGGGGTGGGGGGAAAATCCAATGCTCTTTCTGACCTCTGAGGGCACCAGGCACACATGTGGTACACATACATACATGCAGGCAAACACTCATATACATAAAAGAAGGTAAAAGTTTTTTACATTTTAAAAAACCATGTGTATGTATGTGTCAAGGGGGCAGTCATGCACATGTGTGTGTAAGTGTGGCAGAGTACAGAAGAGGGTATGGGGCCTCTGGAGGAATATGAAAAGGTGTATGAGCCCTTGTTTCCCTTAGCCCCTCACCCTAACCTATACCCTGGCTTCCCCTCAGAAGATCAAATAGCAACTTGGTTGGTGTTTTAGTTACTGTGAAGAGACACCATGATCAAAGCAACTCTCATAAAAGAAACCATTTAATTGGGGACTTGCTTACATTTTCAGAGACCTAACCCATGATCACCATGATGGCAAGCAGACAGGCGTGGTTCTGGAGCAGTAGCTGAGGGCTTTATCTCTTGATTCACATACCTGTGAATCAAGCTGGCAGAGAGAAAGGAAGAGAGGAGGAGGAGGGGGAGGAGGAGGAAGAGGAAGAAGAAGAAGAGGAGGAGGAAAGTGGGGAGGGGGAGATTAGACCTGGCATGGGGTTTTGAAGCTTCAGCACTCGTCCCTACTGACAAACTTCCTCCAAGGTCACATCTACTCCACGCCTCCTAATCTTTGCCAACAGTTCCATTAACTGGGGATCAAATATTCAGATATGCAAGCCTATAGAAGCCATTCTCATTCAAACCACTACAGTTGGCTTCCTAGGCAGAAAATGCTTCCCACTGGGTATGGTATTGCATCTGGGTAGTTTCAGCACACAGAAAGAAAGCTGAGGCAGGAGAATCATGAGCTCAGAGTTAGCTTGGGCAGTCCAGCAAGTTCAAGGACAACCTGAGCTACATAGTGAGATTGATAGAGTGCCTTGGTTGTAAAAACAGAGTTCTTGGGAGGGTACGGGTGGCTGGGCTAAAACCATTCTCAGTGAGTCCCAGAAAAGAAGCGTTCTGCTGAAACAGCCTCTCCAGGAAAACAGTCTGTCTCGGTTGAGCAGACAATGCCAGGGAGAGAGACTACAGACTCCCAAGTGACTCCGAGACTGCATTTAACTTACCCATTCCCAAGCCTCTCTATAAACACGAAGTATTCCCTTCCTGCCATGCAGACTTCTCCACTCTGGTTTCCTCTGCTGAGGTCAGATTATGGTCTCCACACTGTCTAGGAATCGAATAGAGGTCTTATCTCAAGGGAGGAAGGAAGGAAGAAGGAAGGAAGGGAGAAGGAAGGAAGAAAGAAGGAAGGAAAGAGGGCTTATTAAATAAAATAGCATCTCCCCAGACAGGAAGGGACATTGAACAGAAGTTGTGCTATTTACCATAAGCCACTAACCTACTCCTCTAAATTTGCATGGTTAGATTCATCCTCTAGGCATGAATCTAAGCTTGTGAAGAAATATGTGGCAACTGAGTTTTTCCAGCCACTGTCTTTAACTGGTAGAGTGGGAAGAGCCAATCAGCTGTTGGAGAGATATAAAGATGAGGAACAGTGCTGAAGAGAAGATCCAGCAGTTGAGACATCTGGTTGTTCTTGCAGCGGACTGGGGTTCAATTCCCAGCACCCACGCAGTGGCCCACAACTATCTGTATCTCCAGTTCCAGAGATTCAATGTCCTCTTCTGGCCTCTGAGGGCGTCAGGCATGTAAGTGGTGCACAGGCATACATATAGGCAAAACCCATATGCATAAAATATATGAAAATACATTTTTTTTAAAGATGAGGGAGGATGCATGGTAACCAGAATACTGGAACTCCTGCTGCCTGGCAACACAAATGCCAATGAGCAGTAAAGAGAACTGAATCTTTAAATTGCACGTACTTCAGAGTCAGTGGTCAGAGAAAGCAGTGGGTTAGCTCCCTAAAGACCTACCTGTCCTCTTATCTCCAGCAGCATGTGCTTTCTAGGCAGGGACACAAAGGCATTCAGGCCACAGCCTTGCTCCTCTGGTCAGGTGGTCAGTCACATTTCTGAGACCCGTGACACCCATGTCTCTCATTGCTATTCCTGTACTCTTCCCTCAGTCTTGAGACAAGCAAGCTCTTTAGTTAGTCTCTAATTAACAACCCATACTTCTCTGGGGCCATCTGGGCTGGGGAGTTAACTCAGAACAAGCAAACCACTCACAGTGTGTGTGTGAGTGTGTGTGTGTGTGCATTAAACTGTATTTTCCATGTGTACATGTAGGTTCCTTTCTTTATTGTGGAATACAAAAGTGTTCCCATAGTATGGTCACTCATCCCTCATCCTCTTTTGAAATCAGACTAAAGAGTCAACTGCAGGGAGATTCCGATTGCTCCATACAGCCTGCTGCTGGGTCGGAGGCAGAAGAATGGTCTGTGATGCCCCAGGCTGGCCTCTGTCTTTGTTCCAGTTCTACCTCTGCTCAAAATACTCCTCGCAATTTACAAACACCACTTCTCCTTGCTCCTTCCCAGGTCTCCTCATACTCTCCCTTCAGGATGCAGGTTTAACATCGGGTAGAGATCTTCCTGATACACCTTGCTCTTTCAGCTCAGTGTTCTAAGTGAGAGTGGGCAGGTAGGTGACTCAGGGTAAAAGTGTCTCAAAACCTGAATACCCAGGGCTCACAAACAAAACAAAACAAAACAAAACTAAAAGAAACAACAACAACAACAACAAGAAGCCAATTGCGGTGCGGGGATCTCCTAAAGAATGATGGAAAGCAGAGTCATCCAGAAGCAGACAGTACAGCACACTGGCCTCAGGATGGTAGAAGGCAAGAATAGACTCCTGAAAAACTGTTCTCTGGCCTTTATACTCATTCCATGACACATGCAGGCACACATATACACCGAAGGAATCAATAAAAAATGTAATTTTTATCTTATTTAAAGACATTTATTATTGGGCTAGAGAAACAGCTCAGCAGTTAGGAGCACTGGCTGCTTCTCTAGAGGACCCAGGTTCAATTCTCAGCACCCACATGGTAACTCATATCTGTCTGTAACTCCAGATCCAGGTGATCCATGACACCAGGCATGCACGTGGTGCACATATTTATGTAGGCAAGCAAAATGTCCATACTCAGAAAACAAAATAAATAAAAAATGATATCTTATTATTAGCTTACGTGTATGAGTATTTTGCTTGCATGTATGTGCATGCCTAGAGCTTGTGGAGGTCTGAAGAAGGAGTTGGATCTTCTGGAACTAGCATTACAGACAGTTGTCAGCTGTCCTGTGGGTGCTAGGAATTGACCTGGGGTCCTCTGGAAGACCCAGCCAGTGCTCTTAATTGGAGAACCCTAAAAAACAACAACAACAACAACAACAACAACAACAACAACAACAACAAAAACTACAGCCCCTAAGTAAAAAAATTAAACACTAAGAATAGTTAAAAAAATAATTATATTTGAGGCTAGCCTAGTCTAAAGAGTGAGTTCCAGGATAGCCAGGGCTATACAGAGAAACCCTGTCTCCAAAACACCAAAAATAAAAATTATAAAACTACAGAATAATGTATGTGTTAAAAGTTCTTAGGAATAAAGCAATCTAAATACACTGCAATCCTCTGGTGTCTGGATGAGCAAAACAGAGAGCCTACGGGTGCTGGATAGCAAGGATACCACGGCAACGCTAAATTCCTCGCTAATTGTCAAAGAATAAAGACGCCCAAGGCTTTTGTAAAGTCTCATGTCTCTCTGATGCTGCTGTTGTAGCAGAAACAAACTGCTACTATCTCAGGTCCTTCTGGTACAAGAGTGACCTCAAATATAGCTTTCCTGACAAAGTAAATTGTGACTGTATAGCTAAGGAAACAGGGTACTTTGCTGGAATTATTCAAGAGACACATGTCCCTACTGAGCTGACTGTGCTAGGTCATGTTGATTTATTTTGTTTTTGAAGCAGCATCTTGTACTGGCCTTCGACTCATTATATTGATATCTCTCAACCACAAAGGTCTCAATTCCCCAACAAAAAGGCATAGACTAGGGGGCTGGAGAGATGGCTCAGTGGTTAAGAGCACTGACTGTTCTTCTGAAGGTCCTGAGTTCAAATCCCAGCAACCACATGGTAGCTCACAACCATCTGTAATGAGATCGCATGCCCACTTCTGGTGTGTCTGAAAACAGCTACAGTGTACTTACATATAATAAATAAATAAATCTTTAAAAAAAAAAGGCATGGACTAATAGAATGGATGTAAAAAACGGGATCTATTCCTTTGCATCAAAGAGACACACCTCAACATCAAGGATAGTCATCACTTCAGGGTAAAAGGATGGAAAAGGATATTCCAAACAAATGGACCTAAGAAGCAAGCAGGTGTAGCCATTTTAATATCTGACAAAATAGACTTCAAACCAAAAACAAATCAAGAGATAGAAAAAGACACTATATGTTCATCAAAAGAAAAATCATGCAAAAGGACATTGCCCCAAACACAAAGACATACAATTTCATAAAAACAAAACAACAATGAAAAACAAAAACTCCACGACTACAGCTGAAATTGCATATTGACCCTCACACACTAGGAGTGGGAGATTTCAATACCCCATTCTCAACAATAGACAGGTCATCCAGACAAAAAACTAAACAGAGAAATGCTGGAGCTAACAGATCTTATAATCCAAATGGACCAAACAGATACAGAACATTTCACACAAACACAAAAGAATTTATCTTCTCGGCACCTCTCAGAATTTACTCCAAAACTGACCACATACTTAGACACAAAGCAAGTCTCAACAGAATAAGAAAATCGAAACAACACCCCACATCCCTATCAGACCACCATGGAGTAAAGCTGGATATTAACAACAGAAAGCTTACAAATCCACAGAAACTGAACAACTCACTACTGAATGAAAAATGGGGCCGGGTAGTGGTGGCACATGCCTTTAATCCCAGCACTTGGGAGGCAGAGGCAGGCGGATTTCAGAGTTTGAGGCCGGCATAGTCTACAGAGTGAGTACCAGGACAGCCAGGGCTACACAGAAAAACCCTGTCTCAAAAAACCAAAAAAAAAAAAAAGATCAAGACAGAAATTAAAGACTTTCTAGAATTGAATGAAAACGAATACACAACATAATGGAACTTATGGAATATAATGAAGGCAGATCTAAGAGGCATGTTCCAAGCAATTCAATGAGAAGCTGAGAGAAGCCAGTTTTTTGTTTGTTTGTTTTTGTTTTTTGTTTTTTGTTTTGTTTTTTGTTTTTTGTGAGACAGGGTTTCTCTGTGTAGCCTTGGCTGTCCTGGAACTCACTCTGTAGACCAGGCTGGCCTCGAACTCAGAAATCTGCCTGCCTTTGCCTCCCAAGTGCTGGGATTAAAGGAGTGCACCACCACAGCCAGGCATGAAAACCAATCAGATTGGACAGGAATTTTGAGCCAGAACAGCTGAAAAGTGCAGAAAGAACTAGGAAGGGTGAGCTTATTCAGCACTGAGCCTCTCGGATGACAATTACCTCTGACAACAAAAGCACTAAATACCATTATAAAGAAATTGGAGTGATCTCACATTAGTAATTTAGCAGCACACCTGAAAGCTCAAGAACAAAAAGAACAAATCACACCCACAAGGAGTAGATGGTGGGATATAAATCAAACTCAGGGATGAAACAAACAATACACGAATCAGTGAATGTAGAGGAATTTTAACCCAGCAATTTGGCTGCTCTGGTAAGGGATTACACCCAAAGCCCTCCAGGTCTCTGGGATCTGGGATTCAGCCAGCATAAAACACCTTTATTTCTTCTGGCTGGAATACTGACTCCTTTAGTATACACCTTAAATCCCAAACAGTGAAGGAAAAGTTAGTTTGTAAAAGGATGTAGTCATGTTTGAAAGTGAGTGGCAGACAAAGTGATGAATCAGAGAAAGATTTTTTTAAAAGATTTATTTTTATTTATTTATTTATTTATTTATTTATTTATTTATTTATTTAATGTGTATGAGCACACTGTAGTTGTCTTCAGACATACCAGAAGAGGATATCAGATCATATTGTAGATGGCTGTGAGCTACCTTGTGGTTGCTGGGAATTGAACTCAGGACCTCTGGAAGAGCATCAGTTCTCTTAACCACTGAGCTATCTCTCCAATCCCCAGAGAAAGATTTGACAGAATGAGTCAGAGAGGATATGCCCAACTCTCAGGAGAATAGGAAGGAAAAGAGAGGCTACTTGATAGGAGCACAGAGTGAGTCAGGAATGGAGTTCAGGCAATGCAATAGAGTTCAGTTGAGTTCATACAGTTCCAACCAGTTTGTGGAATTCACAGGCAGTTTTTCCAAGCAGTACAATTCAGTTAGAAGCCAAGAGAAGCCAGTTTTAACCAATCAGCTTGGGCAGGAGTTTTGAGCCAGAACAGTTGAATTGAACCGGCCAGCCACAGTTCAGAAAGAACTAGGAAGGGTGAGCTTATTCAGCAGTGAGCATCTGGGATGACAGTTACATCTGGCAAATAAGTTACTTTTATAAGTGAAGTAAA
The DNA here is from genome assembly GCF_008632895.1 of Mastomys coucha. Lineage (NCBI taxonomy): Eukaryota > Metazoa > Chordata > Mammalia > Rodentia > Muridae > Mastomys > Mastomys coucha. The sequence continues at coordinate 242,708,056 of NW_022196905.1, forward strand.
GATCAACAAACCCATATTATTTAAATTAAATAAAGATGGAGAGAGAATATCCAAATTAACAAAACGAGAAATGAAGGAGGAAACTTAACTACAGATGCTGAAGAAATCCAGAAAATCATTAAAGACATACTATAGAAATCTATACTCCACTAAATTGGAAAATCTAAAAAAGATGCATAGTTTTCTCAATACATACCACTTACCAAAGTTAAATCAATATCAGATAAGCACTTTAAACACACACATACACACATATGTACATATATATATATAATATATTTATATATGTGTTTAAATTGAACGTATATACAGATTTAAGAGAGAGAGAGAGAGACAGAGAGAGAGAGAGAGAGAGGAATGTTAAAGTACAAGTAAAATGTTAAGGCGTAGGCAACAATTACTTGGCTAGCCTGTCATAAGGAAACTTTCTCATATTTTCTGCTGTTACCAGGAAACTTTCTTTTTTGCATATTTTATTTGTTAATTAATTATTTCATTTATTTACATTCCAAATTTTGCCCCTCCTCCTGGTCCCCTCTCCCAGAGTTCTTTTTTGGTTGAAATTAGCATTTAACAGCTGAGCCATCACTCCAGCCCTCTAGGAAAGTTTCTTTTTTTTTTTTTTTTTTTTTTTTTTTTTTGAGACAGGGTTTCTCTGTGTAGCCTTGGTTGTCCTGGAACTCACTTTGTAGACCAGGCTAGCCTTGAACTCAGAAATCTGCCTGCCTCTGCCTCCCAAGTGCTGGGATTAAAGACGTGCGCCACCACCGCCCGGCAGGAAACTTTCTAATGTTAAGATTAATTGTGTATTTTGTGCCCTTGGAAACAAATCATGATAAAAGTCAACAGAACTGTTTTGTATAGTTACCTACAATTACCAACCACCCACCAGCACTTCTTGTACCCGTGTATAAACTTTTATGGTATAAGCTGCCCCTGGGATAGACCCCAACATAAGAGAGACTTTTGAACCAATGTAAGAAACTATTTGGAATAAGACTTTCATTTTGAGGAGTGGTCCAGTAAAGTTTAAGTTTTCAAGATCTCCCTGGTAATTGACATCCTACTTGTCCAAAAGAGACATGTATATGGGTAACTGACATCATGGTTGGCAAGTTAAGACCATGAATGTTAGACAAGTCCCATTCTGGTAGACAAGTTAGGACATGAGTATTAGACAAGGCAAGTCACCTTGCCTTGAATATTCCAACCAATCGGAGCAGAATAAATGTATATCAAAGACATGTTCCGAAAGAAATCTCCTATCCCTAAGTCCTGATTGGTGAAGTAACTTGGCACAGATGTTTGTGGATTTTGGACTTAAAAACTCTATAGAATCTTAACTACGGGTCATGGTTCAGTTCCCAGGAACTGAACCATGACCCTAGTCAACCAGTCCTGGGGTGTATGTGCAATAAACTATCCCTGTTTGACTGAGAGTATATGGTTTGTGAGGAAGTTCCCACATCTCCCAACAATAAAAAGGCCAAGGCCAGACAATTCTAGCATAGACTTCTACCAGAATTTCAAAGAAGAGTTAATACCAACACTCCTCAAATTAGTCCACAAACTAGACACAGGACACTGATCAATTCATTTTATGAGGCCACAGTTACTCTGACCATATAAAGACCCAACCAAGAAAGAGAATTACAGACAAATTTTCCTCATGAACACAGATGTAAAAATTCTGCATTAAAACACTTGCAAACTAAATCCAAGAACATACCAAAAAGATCATTCACCATGATCAAGTAGATTTCATCTCAGGGACACAGGGATGGTTTTATATATACATGTATGTGTATATATATATATATATATATATATATATATATATATATATATATATGAAACTTTCTCATATTTTCTGCTGTTACCAGGAAACTTTCTTTTTTGCATATTTTATTTGTTAATTAATTATTTCATTTCTTTACATTCCAAATTTTGCCCCTCCTCCTGGTATATATACATATATATATATATATATATATATATATATATATATATATATATACACCCTAAAAACTATATACATATATATCCACCATAAAAACTAACTGAAAAGAAAAAAAAGCAGACACATGGTCATTTTATTAGATGCAGAAAATCCAACACCCCTTCATGATAAAAGTCCTGGAGAGATTAGAGATACAAGGCACATATCTAAACATAATAAAGCAGTTTGCACCATGTCCACAGCCAATGTCAACTTAAATAGAAAGAAACTCAAAGCAATTCCAATAAAATCAAGAACAAGACATGGCTGTCCACTGTTTTCATACCTATTCATTATAGTACTGGAAGTTCTAGCCAGTGCAATAAGATGACTAAACGAGATCAAGGGGATATAAACTGGAAAGGAAGAAGTGAAATTATTGCTATTTGCAGATGATATGACAGTATACATAAGTGATAGTAAAAATGTTACTGGGAAACTTCTACAGCTGACAAAAAGTTTCAGCAAAGTAGCTGAATACAAACCTAATTCACAAAAGTCAGTAGCCCTCCTATATACAAATGGACTGAGAAAGAAATCAGGAAAATACCGCTTTTCACAGTAGCCTTAGATAATATAAAATATCTTGAGGCAACACCAACCAAGCAAGTGAAAGACTTGTAAAAATTTTAAGACACTGAAGAAAGAGATTAAAAAGATATCAGAAAATGAAAAGATCTCCCATGTCCGTGGATCAGTAGTATTAAATAAACAGTGAAAATGGTCATCCTACCAAAAAGCAATCTGTAGATCCAATGCAATTTCCATTAACATTCCAACACAATTCTTCACATAACTTGAAAGGTCAGTTTTCAGCTTCATATGGAAACAAAAAAAGCCCAGCTAAAATAATCTTGAATAATAAAAAACCTGCTGGAGGTCTCACCTTCTCTGCCATCAGACTGTACTACAGAGCTATAGTAATCAAAATAGCATGACATTGTACATACATCCACAAAGACATGTCGATCAATGGAATTGAATCGAAGGCTCAGACATAAGTCCACACATACATGGACACCAGATTTTGATAAGCCAGAAATCCACATTGGAAAAAAGACAACATCATCAACAAATGGAGCTGGTCAAACTGGATGGCTGCATGTAGAAGAATGTAAATAGAGCCACACCTATCACCTTGCACAAAATTCAACTCCAAGTGGATCTTAGCCCTCAACACAAAACCAGACACACTGAACCTGACAGAAAAGAAAGTAGGAAATAACCTTGAACTCATTGACACAGGAGACAACTTCCTGAGTAGAACTCCAATAGCTCAGGCACAAAGGTCAACAATTAATAAAATGGGACCTCATGAAACTGAAAAGCTTCTGTAAGGCAAAGGACACCAGCAATCAGATAAAGAGGCAGCCTACAGAATGGGGTCAACAGAGGGCTAACATCCAAAGTATATAAAAGAACTAAAACAACAACAACAACTACTACAAAACAAAAACAAAAACTGACATTAAGAGAACAAATAACCCAATTTAAAACTGGAGTACAGATCTAAGCAGAGAACTGAAGTGGGAAGTTCTGGTTTCCTTGGAAACTCAATTGTGTCATGTGATGTTTTCCTGGAAGCTGTCTGGTGAAAGAGCATGTGATGTTTTGCTGAGGTGGACACTTGAGAAGACACGTGATGTTTGGAAAGAGTATAACTATAACCCAAGAGACAGTGAATGACGCTCTGGCATTGGTTCGCCTCGCTAGTCTTCATTGTGCTTTGCTGACTATGCGATTGCACTGGTTCACCTTGATGGTCTTCACTGATGCTGGTCTTCTATGAAGATGCTATTGAGGGACCCTGAGGGGTTTTCCAGTCCCACACCCTCCTTACAGTTTCCCACTCCTGTCTGGGGTCAAGGCTAGGCCAAGTTCTATTCTCCATCCACAGGAACATTTTTGAGTACAA
>NW_022196905.1:242712019-242759597 GCF_008632895.1 Mastomys coucha
AAAAAAAAAAAAATTCTCAGTCACTGACCCTCTGCAAAGTCCCAGGTAGAGTTCAGATGTGTGTCATGCTTGCTAGCCAATAGATTTAAAGGTCATTATACTTAGCCAATAAGTTTGAACTGTAACCTTGCTGATGTAACCTGTGCCCTTAAAAAGTATAAAAACTGTATAATAGCCATTCGGGATCACCTTCAAGTAACCCGCCTTGAGGGATTAACTGAAGGTAGACCCCCTATGTGCCGAAAATAAACCTCTTGCTTTTGCATCAGTCTGCATCTCAGTGGCGTCTTGAAGTAAGTCCCACTGACTGAGGGTCAGGCTCTTACACAATTGCATTAGTTCACCTTGCTTTCTTTGCTGAACTTCACTTGTCATGACTTCGTAGAGAGAAGCGCACCGAAGAACTTTTGGTGGTGTTCCAGCTGCTTCCTGCTGCTTTAGTGGACTCGGGAGGATCAGCAGAGCCTCACAGTTTCTTCTGGACTGAGCTGCTGCTGCTGATTTATGTTTGGGTTTTTTGCTAGTAGACTGGACTGCAGACAATGAGATTGGAATTTACTTCTAAACAGGTTCAAGTTCTCCTTGTCATATTAGCCATCCCTATACCCCCTTTGGTCAGTGGGCTATAAGGGAGGCTGAAGTGTTTAAGAACCCTGATTTAGGTGGGTTTTGAAAAATATAAGCGTACAGAGAAGAACCTCAAATGGCTTAAAGACAATGTTCAGCATTCTTAGTCATCAGGAAAGTGCAAATAGAAAACTACTTTATTTCACTTTACGTCTATCAGAATGGCTAAGATCAATAAAGCAAATGACAGATCATGCTATTGAGGATGTGGAGTAAGATAACACTACTCTGGTACTAGTAAAAGTGAAAACTTGTACAGTCACCATGGAAACCAGTGTGGTAGCTCCTCAAGAAGATGGAACTCAATCTACCTCAAAATCCATCTATACTACTTTGGAACATATACCTATCAGAGGCCTCATCCTTCCACAGAGACACTTTCTCAGCTATCTTCAATGTTTCTCTATTGATAACAGCCAGAATTTGGAAACTATGAATGGCTAAAGAAATGTGGTACATTTGCACAATGGAATATTACTCTGTCATTAAAAAAATTATATCATGGGGCTGGACAGATGGCTCAGCAGTTAAGAGCACTGACTGCTCTTCTGAAGGTCCTGAGTTCAAATTCCAGCGACCACATGGTGGCTCACAACCATCCATAATGAGATCTGATGCCGTCTTCTGGGGTGTCTGAAGACAGCTACATATATAATACTTATATATAATATATATATATATATATATATACTATACAATACTTATATATAATAAATAAGTACATCTTTAAAAATTAAACCATAAGCTGGGTGACGGTGGTGCACGCCTTTAATCTCAGCACTTGGTAGGCAGAGGCAGGTGAGTCCCTGTGAATTCAAGGTTAGTCTAGTCTATGTAGTGAGTTACAGGACAGTCAGAGCTACATAGTGAGACCCTGTCTCAAACAAAGACAAAAAACAAGAATCATGAGATGGAATTGGAAAAATACTATCCTGAGTGAGGTAGCCCATACCCAGAACGACAGATAAAGTTCTTATCTCTTATTCTCTTAGAAGTGGATATTAGCTGTTAAGTCAATAATAACCAAGCTATAATCCATGGAACCACAGAGGGTAGGTATTGAGGTTTGGTCTGTTGCTATGAATTGTGTACCTGAAGGGAAGGTCTAGGTCAAGAGAGAATTCTCACAGTTATAAGCTTTTGTTGAGCAAACCTTGTTCCTTGATTTAAAAGTACTGGTTAAATAAAATTGGCTACAGCCAATTACTGGAGGAATTCGAAGTAGATGGGTTTTGAGTTACCTGATTGGGGAAAAGGGGAGACCAGGCGGAGAAGGAAGCTGCCATGAGGGGAGATGGACTATGAGCACAAAGCCAGGAGAAACAGCATGTATTTGGGGTACACTGCTGGTATTGGTAGCCAGGCCAATAGTTAGAAAAGAAGATTAGGGGTTACCCTAATAATTGTCAAAGCCAAATAAAATAACCATAGTCTGAGTCTCAGTTATTTGTAAGCCAGTCCAGGATAGTAACAGGCTGAGGGGTGGGGTGGGGGACAGATAGGTCTCTCTAGGAAAGTGAAATAGAACACAATTGCACCTAAGGCTCCGGAATCATTACAGAAGGGGCAGTAAAGGTGGGGGAAGCTTGTAAGAGCTGGAGGAACAGGAGCGTGCTGCGCAAGGTCATCTAGAAAGGTCAGAAGCTACACTCATGAAGTCTCATCAACATGACTGCCTAAAAAAAAGATGTGAGCAAGGAAGACACACAGTGGATATGCTACTGAGGAAGGGGGAAATCTTATGGAGCCTCAACCCTTGGAAAAGAACTGTAGGCAACTAAGGAATGCTAAGACTGGGGGGAAATAGGTTTCCCCAGGAAAGGAGCCCCCAGTTGGCTATCCAATATCAAAGGGTCAGCCCTCAGGTCACACAACGACCAACAAAAGTTAGATGCATACTACAGGTGGCGTGTGTATGCTCTCCTGAGTAGGTGAGGCTCACACCTTAAAGGCATTTCATTAGCCACAATGCTAAAGCATTCTCTAGTCCTACGCTCTGCTGTCTCTGCCCTTAGGTGGCACCGTTCAATGACGGTGATTTCCCCTTAAACAAAGTAAAATAAACTCATGTTGATTTTATCCTGTATAAAATACGAAAAGGTTCTGAGGTGCCTTAGATGTGTAGGACTGGATTTTAAATCATAATAAATCATCATCAAAAGGGGGGGGAAGAAACACTGCGCGATGTTCACTTCTGTCTCTTTCCTACAAATGGAAAGCATAGCAAAGTCCTATTATATAGAAGGCCTTACTCTTGAGGTTCCAATCTGTCAGGTCTGACTACTCATTCAAAAGAAAGCAAAGCAACCTGGTGGTGAAACAGTAGAAAGGGTTTGATCGATGTAGCCATGTTGCAAAGATGAAAACTGGAAAGCCAGTCCATCTGCGAGCACCGACTTAGGCTTGAACTAGAGGAAGAGCCGTGGCAGGAGGCAAGAGGTATGCAGACATGAGCAATGTGGGTCCTGGAATAGTCTGGTTGGTGTCTCTGTTCTGGTTCGGTTAGGTGGCTGGAAGTCCTCATTGTTTAAGGGGACTGTCTAGTTCCTGTGAGGTCACTGCTCCTGGTTGGGGTTGACCAATCTGTGAGGCTGTGCTAATCCTAGGAGTGAAGATGATTGCAGATGTAAGACGATGACTGAAAAGCTTGCAGGCCCTTCCTTCTCCGAAGTCTGGAACAGGACGTTGTAAACTGCGATTGGGGAGCTAATGGATTATATATTGTTAGTTTTGTTTGTTTGTTTGTTTGTCTGTCTGTTTTTGAAATGGGGGTCTCACTCTGTAGTCCTGATTGTCCTGGAATTCACTCTGCAGACTAGGCTGGATTTGAACTCAGAGCACCTTGGAGTGCTGGGATTAAAAGCACCACGCTGGCTGCTTTTTGTTTTGAATTCACAGAGATCTACCTGCCTCTGCCTCCAGAATGCTGTTATTAAAGGTGTGCACTATCACGTCTGGCCCTCAAATAAATATTTTATAAAAAAACAAACAAACAGTCTACAGAGTGAGCTCCAGGACAGCCAGGGCTACACAGAGAAACCCCGTCTTGAAAAACCAAAAACCAAACCAAAACAAAACAAAACAAAAAAACCAAAACAAACAAATAAACAAACAAAAAGGCCGGGCAGTGGTGGCACACACCTTCAATCCCAGCACTTGGGAGGCAGAGGCAGGCGGATTTCTGAGTTCCAGGATAGCCTGGTCTCCAGAGCGAATTCCAGGACAGCCAGGGCTATAGAGAGAAACCTTGTCTCGAAAAACCAAAACTAACAAACAAACAAACAAACAAAAAACCAAAACCAACCAAACAAACAAACAAAAAACTCTATGGTTTCAGACTTAACAGGATGACATAATTTTTCTCAAGAATGTTTGAGGTGGGGGGCATCTGTGTGTCTCTAAGAATCAGCTCAGGACCAATCATATTGTAGGCTGAACAACTAAAACTTTTTGCCTCAGTTAACTGAGGAAAGCTGGGAGCAGGAGAGGTGGTTTTCCCCAGAAAGAGTACACTACATACAAGTAACATTATACAGACTGGGAAGATTATATTCAGGAATATATATGTAGATATAAAAACACATAGGCATGCTGTAACACTTAGTGAAAAAAGTGGCCATGAATTTGAAGAAGAGGGGCATATGAGAGTTTGAAGGGAAGAAAAGGAAGGGAGAAATGTTGATTATGTTAATTTCAAACTGCAGCAGCAACTTCCCATCCCTGTTCTGGAGAATAACCTTCTATACTCTCAGATAAAGTATTTGTAAAACAAACTAAAAGTGTAGCCCAGTAAAGCATGCCTCTTTGTTCTCTCCTGTCCATTTACTTAACTGGTTTTTATTATGGGCCTGAAAGCAACCCCACAGTGCCAGAAGAAACTTAGTGCAACTCTTGGCCCTACTACCTTTGGCTACTCCTGAGGCTGAAGCAGGAGGGTCATAAATTCAAGGTTGACTTTGACAATTTAGTGAGAATCTGTCTCAAGGCATAAAAAGAGGAAGGGGTAGGGTGGGATGGGATGGGAGAGGAAGGCGGGACAGAGGAAGGAAGATCTATCTGTGGTAGTGTTTGATAGTATGTGGGAGGCTCTAGATTCAATCCTCAGTATCACAAAACCAAAACGAAACCCAAAACAAAAACAAGCCTTTAATCCCAGAATTTGGGAGGCAGAAGTGTGTGGATCTTTGTACATTGGAGACCAGCGTGCTCTACATAGCTAGTTCTAGACCAGCTAGGGCTAGCTACATAGTGAGATGCTACCTCAAAAATACAAACAAAACAAAACACTCCCAAGCAACCCCCTTCCTGTGAGGCCTGAAGCTGAGTGAGGGAGACAACATCATTCACAGAAATACAGCGGGAACACTTTTACCTCATGCGTCTTCCGCTAGGCCAGCATGCCTTTCTCTTGGGAGGCAGCATTCTCAGGCCTTTCTGCTATCTCTTATTTCTCTTTTGACTTCAAAAAAGGACTCTACTGACTCACACATTTAGGAAGGCTACATTAAAACAATTTATAAGGTGAAGACCAGACTCACCTATTGTTAGGAGCAGAAACAAGGAGGGAAAGCTCTGGCCTCTTGTTCTGGCTCTCCCAAGGCAACAAGTAAAGGTGGCAGCTAATATCACTTGTCCCTAAGAGGTCAATGCAATTGTGAATTCAAAATGGTGGTTAGTAAGGAGCTGATGATCTCTCTTTTATTTTTTTCTTTTGGTTTTTCGAGACAGGGTTTCTCTTTGTAGCCCTGGCTGTCCTGGAACTCACTCTTGTAGACCAGGCTGGCCTTGAACTCAGACATCCGCCTGCCTCTGCCTCCCAAGTGCTGGGATTGAAGGCGTGCGCCACCACTGCCCGGCTCCTTTTGTGGTTTTTTGAGACCGTGTTTCTCTATGTACCTGGCCTCAAATTCTGACTGCCTTTTCCTCTCAAATGCGGGGATTAGAGGCATGTACCACCACTGCCCAACTCTAATGAACTCTTTAGATCAGAAATGTGAATATTAGAAAGCTCATTCTAGCCAGGCAGCGGTGGCGCACACCTTTAATTCCAGCACTTGGGAGGCAGAGGCAGGTGGATTTCTGAGTTCGAGGCCAGCCTGGTCTACAGAGTTCCAGGACAGCCAAGGCTACACAGAGAAAACCCTGACTCGAAAAAACAAACAAACAAAAGAAGGCTCATTCTAGTTGTCTGTAAAGGAAGGATAATCGGTTGGGACTAAGTGTAACTTGGGGGCAGGGAGCTGGAGAGGCTTGGAGTCTGGCATTGACAAATGGATGGGTGAAAAGGTATTTAGCGGGTGGGAATGACAGGATTAAAGTGTGTGACAGTAAGGGAAGTGGACTTAGGATTTCTGGGGCTGGCGGAGCCATTGTTGGTTTAGGAAGAAGAGCACGTTTGGCTGAAAGATAAGGTCAGGACACGTAGAACCTGGAGTCCTCCCTAAAGCCTTCAAGGTAAGAGTCCAAAAGACAATAAGGGTGTGGCACTTTGGAGGGAAGCCTGGAGGTAACTGAACAAAACCCGGGAGGAATCTTTGTGAGAATGAAGTGTGAGAAACTGGAGAGTCTCATGGTTCTGGCCTTGCAGGGTGTGGTGATAAGGCAAGCAAGGGGAAGTGCTTTAATCCCAAGTGCTGGGATTAAAGGCGTGTGCCACCACTGCCTGACTCAAATGAACTCTTTAGATCAGAAATGTGAGTATTAGAAGGCTCATTCTAATTGTCCATGTGACGACCTACTGACGCAGAAGCTGCACAAAAGCTACGGTAACCCCAGGGGGTAGAGTGCAGGGTGGCCCCTCCCTGCCCTGCCCCTCTGCCTTCCTTTTGCCCTCTTCATCCATTGGGTAATCTCAATGTCCGTCAAGGGCCCGCCTCCGCAGATAAGCCAATCAGGAATGGCGGGAGGGATATTTCTTTTGGTGCTGGTTCCTCGACTGGGGGCCTCTCCAGGGAAGTAAAACCCAGTCGCAGCAGCCGCGGAACTGGGCTGAGGTCCTGAGTGAGCTGAGAGGATCTGCCTAGAGCCCGCCGCGCCAGCTGGGGAGGAGAGAACGAGGCTGCGAGGTAAAGAAGGGGACGATTCGGGGTGCGGACGTCTTCCCTAGCCTGGTTTACGGGTGCCTCAGGTGATGGGGCGGAGAGGGAGAGGGGATGAGGTGAGAGGGCGGGACGAGCTAGTCCCTGGTCATGGTCACCCCACTCGAGCGCACGCGCCACGTGGGCCCGCGCACTGGTGGAGGAGTTGGCTGCTTAGCCGGTTCCCTGCAGCAGCTTCCTTAGTACTAGAGCACCCGTGAGCTGGACGTCTCAACTGGATTCTTACACCAAGGCTCAGCCACTAAACCGGGGTTGGGAGTTTTTAGAGCCTTGTGGTCCAGCTAAGACATCAAGAGACTTGGTTTCTTTAGGGGTGCTAAATTCTGTCCAATTGGAGGCGAACAGTTTTTCATTGCGCACGGCTGCCTGTCCTTTCTGCAGGGTCAAGAGGCGTCTGAGGCCATCTGCCCCTGACCGACCTTATCTGTCCCAAGTTCAGTGGGATGGGTACTGGCTTTGGGAAATCACTTTGACAGTACGTTTATACCCTTTGACCTACTGATTTTGGAAATAAGTAAGGGAAAGGTGGCTGCAAATGCCATGTAATTTGGTACCAGGTTAGTGAAAACAAACTCCAAGTCACCAGTAATTGTGAATGTTTATGCCAAAATCCGTAAATAGTACTATCACTGAAAACATTGTCTTAAATAGGAAGTCATGTTCAAAATAGCCCAAAGATATAAAAATCTGCACAGAATCTGCCCCAAGGACAAAAATAGTGACTCCCTCCTTTTGTGTTTTTTTTTATTTTATTTTTGGTTTTTGGTTTTTGGAGACAGGGTTTCTCCATGTAGTCCTGGCTGTCCTGGAACTCACTCTGTAGACCAGGCTGGCCTTGAACTCAGATATCTGCCTGCCTCTGCTTTCCAAGTGCTGGGATTGAAGGCGTGGACCACCACCGCCTGGCTCCTTTTGTGGTTTGAGACAGTGTTTCTCTGTGTACTTGGCCTCAAATTCTGACTGCCTTTTCCTCCCAAATGCGGGGATTAAAGGCGTGCACCCACACTCAGGCCCTATCCCCTCCTCCCCTTCCCATGGGGTCACTTTGTTACCATGGCTGGCCCAGAATAATGTACAAAACAGTCTGTTATATAGATCAGGCTGGCCTTGAACTCACAGAGATCAGCTTGCCCTTTCCATCTTTGCCTCCCCAAATTCTAGAATTAAAGGCATGATAGCATTGTGACCGGCCTGGAACTGTCGTATTTTTATTAAATTTTTACAAAGTGTTGTGAAAACTTGGCTGGCACGGTGGCACACACCTTTAATCTCAGTACTGAGGACGTCTGGGCAGATAGATCTCTGAGTTTGAGGACAGCTTGACCTACACGGTGAATTTCATGCCAGTCAGGGTGACAAAGTAAGACCCTGACACACACACACAAAAACCAAAAGAGTGACCAATATAAATCACATGGGAACTCTGAGACCAGCATCTGGTGACTAATTCTAGCTACCCTGGAATCTGAGGCCGGAGGATTTAAAGTTCAAGGCTAAGTGTGAAAAGAGGACTGGGGATGTAGCTCAGTGGTAGATCAGATAGAAGAGACCTGGTGTTCAGTCCCTAGGGATGCACAAAACAGCAATAATAAACAAAACCTAACCATATATAGTGCCGATGAGACAGACAGTGAGGCAGTATGTCTGTTAAGTAGCTAATGCCCATGCCATAATGAACCAATAATGATGTATTATATTTATATAATTTAGAGTAATGTGTACCGGGTACAGGGCTGGACTCAGGACAGCCACTAGTCAGCAGCTACATGTCTGGGATTCGTGAAGTAGTTAGATTACTTGGGGGAGCAGATACCGAAGGGAAAACTTTTTTTTTTTTTTTTTGGTTTTTCGAGACAGGGTTTCTCTGTGTAGCCCTGCCTGTCCTGGAACTCACTCTGTAGACCAGGTTGGCCTTGTACTCAGAAATCTGCCTGCCTCTGCCTCCCAAGTGCTGGGATTAAAGGCATGTGCCACCATGGCCCGGCCCAAGGGGAAAACTTAAATACTGCAAGGGAGACAGAACAAAGGAGCTAGATAGTAGGCTCTGACCTGAGGAAGGGTTTAGAAAAGAGAGGGGAGGAAAAGGAGGCACAAAATCAGAGGGATGTTCTAGCAGTCAATGTTTTTAATAATTTGAACTTTGAAGCTTTTATAAACTCTTTAATTTCAGGCTGAAAAACACTCCACCTCCACTTGCCAATATTGTTTCAGAATGTCAAGTCCTGTGTCCTACTGGATCTTCAATTCTGCAAGGAATCGTGTTGCTTTCTTACGAGGGGGTAGCCGCCTATACTCAAGGGCTGCCACGAGTAGGAACCAACTGAAATGGAGGCTCTTTTCTCCAGCATCGTCAGCCGTAAAGGGCAGTTCTCCATGTGGTAGCTTTGCGCTGCAGAAAGCCTACAGACACACATCAACGGAGGAAGAGGATTTCCATTTACAGCTCAGCCCTGAACAGGTCAATGACCTGCTCCGAGCAGGCGAGTCATCCCACAAGGTTCTTGATTTCAATAATGGAGTTCCAAATTCAGTGTTAAGGTTTGAGAGCAACCAGTTGGCTGCCAATTCCCCAGTGGAGGACCGACAAGGTGTGGCTTCCTGCGTCCAAACGAATGGGATGATGTTTGGTATTTTTGATGGACACGGTGGCCATGCGTGCTCACAAGCAGTGAGCGAGAGGCTTTTCTACTACATGGCGGTGTCCCTGATGTCCCATCAGACCTTGGAGCAGATGGAGGAAGCAATGGAAAACATGAAGCCTTTGCTGCCCATCCTGCAGTGGCTCAAGCACCCTGGAGATAGTATTTATAAGGATGTCACATCAGTGCATCTGGACCACCTCCGTGTCTATTGGCAGGAACTCCTTGATCTGCATATGGAAATGGGGCTAAGCATTGAAGAAGCATTGACGTACTCCTTCCAGAGACTGGATTCTGACATCTCGCTAGAAATTCAGGCTCCTCTGGAAGATGAGCTGACGAGGAACTTAGCCCTCCAGGTTGCTTTCTCGGGAGCAACAGCCTGCATGGCCCACGTCAATGGAGTTCACCTGCACGTAGCAAATGCTGGTGACTGCCGGGCTATCCTTGGTGTCCAGGAAGATAATGGTGCATGGTCATGTTTACCTCTTACCCGTGACCACAATGCCTGGAATGAGGCTGAGATGTCCCGGCTTAAGAGAGAACACCCTGAGTCTGAGGACAGGACACTCATTATAGAAGACAGGCTGCTGGGAGTCCTCATACCCTGCAGGGCCTTCGGGGATGTCCAGCTAAAATGGAGTAAAGAGCTGCAACGTAATGTCCTAGAGAGGGGCTTTGATACCGAGGCCCTCAACATCTACCAGTTTACCCCGCCCCACTACCACACTCCACCCTACCTGACTGCCAAGCCTGAGGTCACCTACCACAGGCTGCGGCGCCAAGATAAGTTCCTTGTGCTGGCCTCAGATGGCCTGTGGGACATGCTGGGGAATGAGGATGTGGTAAAGCTGGTGGTGGGGCACCTGTCCAAGGTGGATTGCCAGAAGCCAGACCTGGACCAAAGACCAGCCAACCTGGGCCTCATGCGGAGTCTGCTATTGCAGAGGAAAGCCAGTGGGCTCCATGCAGCTGATCAGAACACAGCCACGCATCTGATCAGACATGCCATCGGGAGCAATGAGTATGGGAATATAGAGCCAGAGCGGCTGGCCGCCATGCTGACACTGCCAGAGGATGTGGCCAGGATGTACCGGGATGACATCACTGTCATGGTGGTGTTTTTTAACTCTGATTCAATTGATACCTACTATAAGGAGGGTTAAGAGTCTTCACTCTAGCCAAGGCAAACATGAATGCCCTGTAGAACACTTTCACTCCTTAGTGAGCAATTGAAACCTTAGTAAGGAATAGGCAGACATGGGTTGCTGAGTAATTAACACCAGAAGGGAGGGAAAGCTAGGCTTAGTGCAAAAAGACATTAGGAGTGATTTTTGTCCTGTGTGTGATGGTCAGCTCTCCTATGTAGCAGACAGAATAAAGACTAAAATTGGCTTAGGCTCACATAGCCCATTTCCTTTATAAAGACTGTTAAATTGTGTCATCCTGTGCTTTTAAAGGATAAATTTAATCATGAGTCTAAGAATAAAGAACTTTAGGATCTTCTGAGACCCAGTTGCAGATTTTACAGATATGATCATTCTGAACTCTGTTATGCACAACTTCTAGGCTCTAGTGTCTCCTTTTTTTTTTTTTTTTTTAATTAGGGAAGCCTAGGTTTACAAAGCAATCTTCAGGGCACTTTTCTATGTTGTATTCTAACTTGTATGTGTGTGTGTGTGTGTGTATGTGTGTGTGTGTGTGTGTGTTTCTGAAGTGACTGTAATGATATTCTGTGCTGTGTGCGTTTTAACGCTGGTTAAGTTTATTTCAAAACTGAATCCTCAAGCTTGCAAGCAGGACTGCCAGAAGTACGTTTGGGACCTCAGCTGGGGATGAGAGGAGCTAGGCCCTTGGGCCAGCTGAATTTAATTGTGCAGCTATTGTTAGCCTCCATTGAGCCTCACCTCTGAACCTTTGAGCTGTCCTGGGAGGTGATTGCTGTCTAATCCCTAACTCGTGGCATTTTTGCTTAGTAAACGGTTCCCTTCCTAGGCTTAGCCCTGGGTTATTCATAATTTTAGGTTCCTTTCGATTATAGCCCTCACTCTTGTTTCCATGTGACACAACCCTACCTCTACTATTCTGCCTAGCCTCATCCTGCGGTTACTGGAATATCTTACCTGTTCTGTTGTCCAAAGTTTGGAAGGAAGGTGATGTGGTCGGGTGGTAGTTGAGGGCTTAGGCAGGCTGGAGTTTTTCAGTGGTTTGTGGACTTGAGAGTTCAGCTTGGATCTAGAGAAGTGAAAGTAAGGTCCTTCGAGAACAGCCCGGAGCTGAGGCTTTCTCTCTGCATCCTGGAAGGGAGGAGGGAGACTTATCAGATGGGCCACCTGCCCTTGACCGTTGAGTTGCCATCGCTACGCCTTGGGGACTAGACCATATTTAGTGTGATAGTAAGGTAAAAGTTAAAAAAAACCATCTGGTCATAGTCCTTATGGGTCTTTGGTGTTTGCTTGAAAACTAATCTGCACAAATCCATTTTAGAGGATGAATTTCCTCTCGGGTGGCTGTGCCATTGAACTACAGGAAATGTGTCCCTAAATGGAAACACACTTTTTTTTTTTTTTGGCTGTTTTAATTTCCTGTCCCTTGTCAGTTCTTCACTGTAGGCAAGGCTCTTTAGTTGATCCTTTCTGTTGCTTATCCACTGTGCCGTCCACATACTAGGTTTGGCCCCTTTGACTTTGCAGGTAGATATTCTGTGGAGTTCTGACAGGGTTAGCAAAACGGCCTAGTGTGTAAAGGCTGCCAGTCTCAAAATCCTGAGTTCCATCCGGGGACCCACATGATGAAAGGAGTTGAACGTTGTTTTCTGATCTCCATATGTGCACCATGGCACATGAACTCACACAAAATAAATAAAATGAAAAGAAAAAATGAAATCAGAGCCAGGCAGTGGTGGCACATGGCTTTAGTGCCAGCAGTCAGGAGGTGGAGGCAGGTAGATCTCTGAGTTCGAGGCCAACCTGGTCTAGAGAGTTCCAGGACAGCCAGGACTACACAGAGAAACCCTGTCTTGACCTCTACCCTCACCAAAAAAAAAAAATCAGGATTGCTTTTGTATATTTCCTAGTATACCTATTTAGTGATATGGTTTTATATTAAAAAAAAAAAAAGAAACAGAACTCTTTTGGGTCTTTGTTCTGAATCTGATCTCTTAGATTTTTACTCAAAAGTAAAATGTAGGCAGTTCTCCTTGAGGAGCCTGTACCCACACTTGGGTGTGCTTGCTTTCTGTGGCTCATTTCTGAGAGGCCCACACTTATGCTCTCAGGTGTGGCTTACCTTCTGAGTGCCTCTTTTCTAACCCTCATGTTTATGTCTACCCTAAATAATAACGCCAACTCAGCCACCTCAAAATAAAATAGAAAATGAAAAACTTGGGTGTGGCTGTACATGCCTTAATTCTAGCACTTGAGTGGCAGAGGGGAAAACATCAGTTGTTCAAGAGATATGTGAGACCCTTCTACAAAAAAGTGTGTCCCAGCTAGGTGCTAAGGCCATCCTAGGCTACATGGAGAGACCTTGCCTCAGAAAAAACAAAAACAAAAAAACCCTATAACCCCAAACATGAGTCACTACTATTCTAAATTTATGGCTTGTTATTTGAATGGAAGATGGTATTTGACATTGTTTTTCTTTGCTCTTTGCTTTCTGTGCCAGCTAAACCCAGGAGCATCCTTGGAGCCTTAACTGGCATTCAGTGTCTGAGTCCTATTTTGGAGGCTGGCATGGGTCATAGAAGGCTCTGATTCTGTTAACTTATCCTGGAGTTGATAGAACACAGACGTCCCATCTGTATTTCCAAGCCAGTCTGTGTCTTCTCATTGTCTAATTGATGTCCCTGCTTTCCAGTTGAAATCAGAAGAAAGGCCAATTTATAGTCTACCTTTTCTCTGCCTCTGAACTCAGTTCTTCTGTGCCTGCTCCAGTGAGTACTGTCTTCTGGTTACAGGCCAGTGTCTTGCTAGCTATGGGTCTTGGCAGTGGCTCCCTTGAAGCAAATGAGCTTTTGCTTTGGGACACAAATTAGGAAGGAGATTTATGGTCCTTGTCAGTTCTTCCAAAGCTCTTACATTCCTTTCCTATAGAGATTTCAATTCTTAGACTTTTAAAATTTAAATAATGAGATTGACCATTTAGTATTGCAGATGTAAATTTTGAAAGAAGTATGTCTTGGTGCTTAAAGTGACATTTATGATTTGGGGTAAGAAACAGATGGAAATGATATAATTTAGATATTTGTTTTATGTGTAAACAGTGCAGTGCTATTGATTTCCAAAGTTAAAGCTGTAGAAAAGACGATAGTTTGAATGTATATTAGATCATGTTAATAAGATTCAGTTTTCTGAGATGTTATTTGTAACATTAAAGCTAATTTATTGTAATGTAAACTTTGAGATGCTGTAATATATGGATGTTTTCCCTAGAAGTACATTTGGCTTAATAAAAGCTAAAAAGCTTTTGGACACAAAACTTGATTGGGACACAAGTTGACAACTTTTAAACACAGATAAAAATGCAGATGGCTTGATCTTCAGATAAAGAAGGGTATATAATTACGTTGAACAGCAACATTCAAAAGGAGGCTGATTCTGTCCTTTTGTCAGTTTCTGTTCTTCGTTGGACAGCTGTAACCTCCCAGGTTAAACCAGAATATTCTGGAATGGAGCCACTGCAGTGCCGAGTCTTTGAAGTGCTGCAGCTGCTGTAGAAGCTCCCCGCTAGTGTTGCAGTCTGTTCAAGCTGTAAGTGGTCATGTGTGTGTAGCCTGGTTGGGTGAGGGGCATCTTTAGGCTACTGTGTAACTGTTTCCTGAGCCGTCTGAGGTCCTGGGCTTTCTTCCTTTGGTTCCTGGTGTCTAACTTGCCTCCTGGAAAAATATTTCTTGCTAAGCATTTTCTTGAAACAATCATTAACCATGTTCTTTAATAATTACTAGCATTTGTATTTTAAACTGTGTACCAGTGTTCCTATCTGACACTGATTTTCTAACTTTTGAGGATATTTAAGTAGAACTTTTAAATAAAAGAGGCAAAATGAAATTTGTCTTCCTTTAGTTTGAATGTTAATTTTTCTAGCCCATAGGCCAACTTTTGGGTTCAGCATTTTTATCTGACAAAGGAAGAGTTTGGGCTACTTAAGAGTCTGCTCCAGAGAGAAGCTTGGTGCACTGAATTTATAGTTGCTGCTAAGCACACTGGGAGTTCTTGTTTATTTTTATTTATGTTTAGTATTTTATTTTATTTTATTTATTTTTTTTTTTTTTTGGTATTTTTGAGACAGGGTTTCTCTGTGTAGCCTTGGCTGTCCTGGAACTCACTCTGTAGACCAGGCTGGCCTCAAACTCAGAAATCCGTCTGCCTCTGCCTCCCAAGTGCTGGAATTAAAGGCGTGCGCCACCACCGCCCGGCCTAGTATTTTATTTTTAACTAAGTGTGTGCACGTGTTCTAGGTGGGTATGTCACATGACTGCAGATACCCAGGGAGGCAAGAGAGGGCATTGGCTCTCTTGGAGTTGGAGTTACCGGTAGTTGTGAGCTGCCTAGTACGTATTAGGAACCAAACTCTTCAGGAGCACACTTACTTCTGAGCCATCTCTCCAGCCTCGGGAGTATTCATTTATGCTAGCCATGTGAGCGGAGAACTGAGAAGAAGAAAGATCAAGGCCCGTTGGGAGTTCATCGTTACTGAGAATCTACTTGCAAAAACAGTTTTTATGTTCATAGTATAAAGCCAGTCCCTGGGAAAAGTCTAGGCTGCTGTCTATGTGGGACTGAAGGCCGCACTCCAAGATGGCACCGTGCCTCAATGGACCCAAAATGATACTGTTCAGTGGGTCCTTATTAAAAACTGTAGGTGGAGTGGCTGGAGAGATGGCTTTGCAGTTAAGAGCACAAGTGTACCATGCCTGGCAGCTTTGGGGATCTGAGCCCAGGTTCAATTCCTAGCACCCACATGATGGTTCACAATCATTCATAACAACAGTTCAAGGGGTTCCTCGGCCCTCTTCTGACCTCATGTGGTGCGCACACACCATGTACATATGTGCATCTAGGCAAAACACTCATACATAAAATAAGCCTAACTTCAGGGCATACACAGAAGTCTTAGACTTTCCCCCGTCATTATTGCTGACAATAAAAAGTTCTGCTAACCCTTGATACTGCTTTGGCTGTTAGGAGTCAGTCTACATAGCCTCCATTTATACAATTCAACATCCTGTGTTTTTTTAGAACATAAAACTAGGACACAGGCTGGAGAAAGCTCAGTTTGCACAGGTATGAAGACCTGGGCTAGATCTTCGGGAGCCAGGTAAAACCCAGGCATGAGAGCAAGCACTTTTAATCCCAGTGTCAGGGAGACAGACTGGCAAGTCCTTGGGGCTCACTGGCCACCTAGCCTAGGGAGTTGGCAAGCTCCAGGTTAACCAAGAGACAACCTGTCTTAAAAAAACAAGGTGTGTTACGTCTGAGGAATGACATCTGAGCAATGGCCTGGATAGGGCCTCAAAGCATAGTGAGGTCAGGATTCCTCTTCTGACTTTCGTTGCCAAGGGAATAAGGAGGCTGAGATTCCGAGCAAGCAGTCTGTGGAGGAGCACCCAGAGCCCACGGTACTTTTGTCCACAACTCTGCCTGTCTTTCCCAGACTATAAAGCCCTCCTCTACCTCCAGCTCCCTGCAGTAGAGAAACAGGACGGCTTCCTAGGGCTGTGGTTCTGTCCACAATGCACAAGTCTTGGGAGTCCTGGAACTGGTCATTTAGGCTAGCTAGGGCTAAGAAGCTCAACTTGGAACAGGGAAGGGACACCCAGGGAAAGGAGCACAACAGTTGAAGCCTGAGATCTGATCCAGTCGAATCTGGAGACCAGGCTTCTGAGGCAGTGACAGTGGGATAGACCCAGGAATGTGGAGACAAAACGTTCTAAATGTGGACACGTGGCCAAAGAGGGGACCTCAAGTGACCTGTCAGGACAGAAAAGGATTGTGCATGATAATCTGGGAATGGCGGTGTAGAGATTTGAGGATTAAGAGTTCAAGGTCATGCTCGGATGCCTGTTAAGTGCCTCCTGCCCCTGCCATATACCCACTCACTCCTGTTCCACCTCAGGGATGTTAAAAACTGGTTGTGAAATGAGTTAGGAAAGATGGCTGGGAAAAGACATCAAGGAAAAGAAAAGGATCTGCAAAAAGAGATCAGAGAATAGGAGGAAAACTGAGCTGTGGTGTGGAAGCAAAAAGAAGAGAGGAGTTTGGCCATAAGGATGTGGTATCAGAACACAGATGAGTATGGACAGAAATGACCAATTAGCTACAAGAAGCTCCACCACAGGAGAGGCGAGGGCTGAATCATAATCTCAGTTGGGTCTCGGGACATCTCACGGGTCTAGATAGCGAGGCAGAGGAGCTGACCCGTAAGAAGTGCAGGGTGGTGGGTAGGTGAGGTGGTGGGACTGCCATCCTTGGCCAGCATGCCGCTGGCTTTGTGAAAGAGAAGAGGATCCAAAGTTTACTTGAGATTTTGATGTCCCTAAATAGGGCTGTAGCATGGAAGAATGGGAGGGGGGGTGTCTTGAGCCCCACCTGGTGGTTGAATCACTAACTTGATGCGGGTACTGAGATAGAAAGGGTACAGAGAGCTGTCGGCTTTGTGGCAATAGCAGACCTAGAGGCTGCCTCTAGATGTCGCCATCTAGCTGTGCTGGTGCCTGCAGAAGCTGGCTTGAGAAGGGACTGTCCTGAGCTGCTGAGATTCTAAAACTCCAATTAGAGCGGAGTCTCCCTGGGATGTAGCCTGGTACATCTTCAGGAAGACACAAGGGACTCTGGGCATCTTTGGGGCTGAGATTAAGTGGGGGCTACGGCAAAGGCTCTGTCTTAGGCCGCGACCATCCAGTCCTGCTTTATGGGGAAGGGGCTGTTGAAGCCCAGGCTAACCAGAGCAGGAGGTGGTAGGTTGCAGCTGCCTTTTGGATGAGTTGTCTTCAACGTACTTGTTTTCCTCTGTGAACTCCCAGTAGATCTAACCAACTCCTTCCTTATTCTGCCCTTTATGGCCAGTGCCACAGCCTGCGAGTCCCTCTGCAATTTCTGCACTCCTCTTGTCCCAGCTTTAAGAATAGTCCAAATCACTTCTGTGCCCCAAATGGAAGCTGCCGATGCAACTACCATAGAGGTCAAATCTGACCTGTTGCTCCTCTGTTCCCTTCCATGATCCTTTGGTTGAGAGCTCAGATTTCTCTTCCTAGGCTGGCCTCCCTCCCTGCCATAGTTGTGAAGAGTGTGTTTAGAATGTTATCAAGGCTTCGGGCTTGCTGTTCTCCCTGGCTGGGACACCGGGCACTCTCTGCCTCCTTTTGGCTTACCCAGACCTCTCAGCCTGATCCTGCTGGATGACAGCTTATCTGGAAGACTCTTTGACTTTCTAGGTCTCTCTCCCAAGCAACCCCTTCTATTTTTAGCCCTGGATGGTCGGTCCTATTTCATCTCTCCAAGTGTCTCCCATCTCATCTGTCTGTCTACTTTCTTTGCAGCACCAGAATTCTGGTCTGGATTTCCCCCCGGGGAACCATGGATCAGTCCAGTATCTGGCATGAAGTATACACTCAACATTCAAAATGTTGTGGAGGAGGCTGGGGATGTAGCTCAGTGGTAGGGCACTTGCCTAACACTTATGAGGCCATGGGTCCAATCCCCAGCATCACAAAATTAGATGATAGACAGATAGATAGATAGTAGAAAGGTGATAAATAGATAATAGATAGTAGTTAGATAGGTGATAGATAGATAAACAAAATGTTAGGATGAAAGAATGAAAAAAGAATTGGGCTGTAATTCTGGCTATTCCTGGGATAAGAGACTAGAATCTCCTACCTTTTGCATCTTATTGTGATTTGTATGATAATATCAACTTCTTTCCCACCCCCTTGCCCATCACTGGGGTCTAATTACCCTTTTCCTCTTCTTGTTTGAGCTAGGTTTTGCTATATAGTTCAGGCTGGCTCTAAACTCTTCATCCTCTTTCCTTAGCCCTCCCAGTTGCTGGGATTAGGAGTTGGACTGATCATTTGAATTCCCCTTCCCTTGAATCTTAAGGACCTTAGGGAATTGCTTGTTGTCTTAGCCAGGGTTTCTATTCCTGTACAAACACCATGACCAAGAAGCAAGTTGGGGAAGAAGGTGTTTATTCAGCTAACACTTCTATGTTGCCGTTCATCACCAAAGGAAGTCAGGACTGGAACTCAAGCAGGCCAGGAAGCAGGAGCTGATGCAGAGGCCATGGAGGGATGTTCCTTCATGGGGATGGCTTGCTTCCCCTGGCTTGCTCAGCCTGCTCTCTTATAGAACCCAAGACTTCCAGCCCAGGGATGGCACCACCCACCAGGGGCTCTCCCCTCCTTGATCACTTATTGAGAAAATGCCTTACAGCTGGATCTCATGGAGGCATTTCCTCAACTGAAGCTCCTTTCTCTGTGATAACTCCAGCCTGTGTCAAGTTGACACAAAACTAGCCAATATACTTGTAATCAAGAGAATATAGTAAAGCATACACTGGGGACTGGGAAGATGAAGTGGCCATCTCAACCACTGATGATTACACTTTATTAAACTACATTATATTATACTATATATACTATAACATATGCTATATATGTGCTATATATTATACTGTATATTCTATACATATAGTATATATGTGTATATATGTGTGTGTGTGTATATACACACACATACACACACTATAATATACTGCTCTAGTTTTGGTTATGTTGGAAATTTAACTTTGTCTTTTCCACTTTCTTTCCTAGTTCCCTTCCCCTCCTCCTCTTCTTCTTTCTGTTTCATTTTCTTCTCTTCCTCCTTCTTTTTTTTTTTTTTTTTTTTTTTTTTTTTTTTTTTTTTTTTGGTTTTTCGAGACAGGGTTTCTCTGTATAGCCCTGGCTGTCCTGGAACTCACTCTGTAGACCAGGCTGGCCTCGAACTCAGAGATCCACCTGCCTCTGCCTCCCAAGTGCTGGGATTAAAGGCGTGTGCCACCACCGCCCGGCCTCTTCCTCCTTCTTATCTATCTATCTATCTATCTATCTATCTATCTATCTATCTATCTATCTATCCATGTATTACTAGAAGTAATACATAGTACTGTAGTACTAGGAATTTAACATAGGGGCCTGTGCAAGCTAGCCAAGCATTTTCCTGCAGAGCTACATTCATCAGCCCTTTTATTTTGATGTTTTCTTTGTTGCTGTTGCTTTGAAATAGAATCTTATGTAGCCCAGGCTGGCCCTCGAGCTTGCTGTGTAGCTGAACTTGACCTAGAACTTCCAATTCTCCTTTCTCTCCATCCCAAAAGCTAAGATTAGAGCACTACCACAGCCCCACTCAAGTCTGGGAATTCTTCTTATTAACAATAAAAAAGCTGGACTAGAGAGATGGCTCAGCGGTTAAGAGCATCGACTACTCTTCGAGAGGTTCTGAGTTCAATTCCCAGCAACCATATGGTGGCTCACAACCATCTGTAATGGGGTCTGATCCCATCTTCTGGTGTGTCTGGAAGGAGCGATGGTGGTGCGCTCATATGCGAGCATAAATAAATAAATCTTTGAAAAAAAATCAATAAAAAAGCCATCAGAGATACCTACCACTCTTTCTTGCTTCTAAGTGAGGGAAACATCTCAGTTAGCCCCTTCCTGATGTGTGTAATCTGACTCCACCCACCCTTTATCTCTCCTACTGCTTCAGCTGCTCTGATCTATTTTCATCCAGGGAGAGACTATAACAGGGGCTCAGTTTAAAATAATACACCTGGCTACATTTCTGTAATGTTCTGATCAGATGCCGTGTGGAACACTTTATACATACTCAGCCTGGAGTTGGGAGGCTGAAGCAAGGAGTTTGTGGTTTGTGTGTTCCAGACTAGCCTGGGATATGTATTGAAGTTCTCATCAAAAAGCAATCATGGCACAGATCTGTAATGCCAGCACTTGGGGGAAAGAAGCAGGAGGATCCGGAGTTCAAAACCACCCTCAACTACATATTGAGTTTGAGGGCAGCATAAACTATCCTGAGACCCTCTCTCAAAAACATCAAACAAAGCAACCCCAAAACTAGGTGTTATCTTATTGACCCTCACATGACCTCTGGAAGGAATGTTATGATCCCATTTTATACTCAGAAAAACTGAAGCTGGATAGATTAACACAGTGCCCAAGCTCATAGATGCAGTAAGGTAGAGCTGAGCTTCAAATCCTGGTGCTTGGCTTCACAAGTTTCTTCCTCATATCCACGCAGCTGTATTGAATGCTTATTCTTCTAATAGGAATGGGTCTTGCCAGTTGCCCAAATGATCCACAGCACTTTAGGAAGGCATGAAGTGTGGGTCTGCAGAAGCAACAGAAGCAAACCTTTAGGGTAGTACTTGGCAAGGTGTAAATTGGAAGGAAAAGGAGAGATGTACCTGGAGACGAGAACCTGTCTATACGTGGGGCAGGAACCATAGATATAACTCCAGGCAAAGGTCAGGGATCCTGTGGATGGATTTTCTCTGTATCCCCAGCCAGTTGGGCCTTTGGGTCTAGGAGAGCAAGTGCAAGCCAGGGGAGTGTGTGCAAGCAAGAGGGGCCAGGAGACCTGGGTTTGCTTCTCTACTGATTCCATGGTCTGACTCAGTCCCCTCATCTTGTCCCTGGGTCTAGCATCTCTAACTTGGAGATGAGTCCAGCACACAGCGAGGCTTGTTCGGCTCGTTCTTTTACCCAACATCTGTGACTTTTTTGGGGGGGCGGGGTTGAGACAGAGTTTCCCTGTGTTAGCCCTGGCTGCCCTGGAACTCACTCTGTAGACCAGGCTGGCCTCGAACTCAGAAATCCGCCTGCCTCTGCCTCCCAAGTGCTGGGATTAAAGGTGTGTGCCACCACTACCTGGCTCCTGAAAATTTATCTCAGAGGGAGAGAGGGAGAAAGGGTGTGCCAGGCAAGAGATTTGAACAAAAATGGTCATGGCATTGGTGTTTGTAAGAGAGGAACAGTGTTGATGTGACTTCACCCAGCGTAAGACACAGACCCTGAAACAGCTGTTTTAGCAGGCTTTAAATGTGACTGTGAAGAGCAAACATGATGACTGCTGAACTTTATGGAAGATATTATAAATAGATAGCTCGGTGGGAGATCAACAGAATATTCAGTGCGACCCCAAGTTGAAATCCTCTAGTCCCTCCTGCTCTCTCCTCCACCAGCTCCCTCGTGACTTACCCCATTGGCCAGGCTAGCCATGGGGGAGGGGAGTGAGACTATCTTGGGAAGGGAATGAGATCATTCTAAGACTGGCTGATTTAGAACCGGGTAACTTTTTCCACCCATATGGCTCTCAGAGACTTCTGCACTGGCTCATAAACCTTGGCGCCGATCTCAGGGATTGGCCACGAGGCCCCTCCTCACTGTGGAGATGATGGCCAAAGCTGGAAGGGGCTGGGGCTTAAGCTGAAACAGAGTGGCAGAGGCAGGTGGAGGCATGGTCGAGCGGGGACCCAGCAGGAACATTGCAGCTATTGGAGCTAGGTATCCGAAGCTCTCTAGGAGCCTATGTGGGTAGAGAGTGCATTTTGTGGGTGAAAAGTCATCCCCTAAAGAGCAGCCCTGGCAGGCACTTGTATGTGGGGATCCCACTTGGCCAGCCTGGTTCTCTGACTTCTTAAGAACTTTTTCTTAATAAGTTAATAACATTAATAACAAGTTCTTCTCCCCTAAAGGATCTCTGTTTAGACTCTAACCCTGCAAGGGGTGGATGTGGATGGAGGGAAGAGGTCTGGGCTAGGGAGAGACCAAGGTTCAAGTCTGGGTCAGTGCATTATTAGGTTCAGTTCACGTTCTCCTGAGCCTATGCCTCTAGCCACAATATTAATCAGGCCACCTCAGACCCAGGTCCACCTCAGACCCAGGTCCCAGCCTTGAGGAAATAGTCTTAGTCCTTGAGCTTCTCTGAGAGAGTTCCTAGCTTGTTTGCCTACCCTTCCCTCTCCAGTTACCTTTCTCTCTTTCTCTCTCTTTTAATAAGATTTATTTATTTATTTATTTTATGTATGTACACTGTAGCTATCTTCAGACACACTATCTTCAGAACCCTATAACATCACAGCCTTCCCCCCTTTTCCTTCACTCAGCGTGTACTAGAATTGTTCCTAGACACAAGCCCTGGCTTCAGATGAGCATTGATAAACTGGCATGCTGGATGCAGACTTGGGGACAGCTGGTACTTGACTTAGCTCAGGATTAAGGTATTGAGGAAGGTAACCAGAGGGCTGGAGAGACGGCTCAGTGGTTAAGAGCACTGACTGCACTTCCTGAGGTCCTGAGTTCAAATCCCAGCAACCACATGGTGGCTCACAACCATCCGTAATGACATCTGATGACCAACGGTGTGTGGTCAGTGCTGTTCTATGCCTTACTCAGTACTAATCTGTGCCAGGTCCTTCAGGGGCCGTCAGCAGCTTTGAGCCTCTCAGGCTCCATCATACAAAGCTAGAGAATATGGCATGAGGCACCTTAACCTGGGCTTAGCAGGCGAGGAGCCAAAGCTGGGCAGAACCAGAACGGACTGGAGGGTTTCCTTAGCCTGGGTTTCGGGCAGCAGGGTTGGGAACAGAATTCTCCGGTTGGATGAAGTTGTTCCTGGAAAATCACCACAAGCACTTTTAGCAGTATGCTTTGTGCCTGGCTCCCACTCCTTCAGAAGTGAAGGAGTGGGGCCCTTTCTGTTCCTGGGCTAGTCCAGCTGTCTCTGAGCCCTGGGCTCTGGACTGATACTTCTACAGTGCTGCCTGTTGACCTCACTAATTCTTTCAGCCATTCTAAAAGCAGGGGTTGGTTGGGACTTTGTGTTGTTTGAGAAGGAAGTGGGAGCTCTGAGATGCCATATGGCTTGGCTGAAGCCATGTAACTGAAGCCATGCACCAGGGTTAGAGCCCCTACCTACTGATGGCACATGGTGCCACTCTCCCATTCCTACTTAGAAGTCCCCAAAGGGCAGTGTGCCCACAAGCTGAGGATGCCACTTCCAGCCCAGGGCTTCTTGACCAAGGTCCTAGCCTGGCCTGGTGCCTGTCACCAAAATACCCTGGTGGTTCTGGGCATGGATTGCAGGCCATCACCTGGGACTTATTTTTATCCTTCGGGTAACAAGGAAGTCTCACCTTGTGCAGTAACCACTTGGGACATACTGGATCATGTGGCCTTAGCCCCAAGTGATCTCGCTGCCCTACTGGGAAATGACCCCGACTGGAAGGGAAAGGCCTGGCTCAGCCACACTACTTTTCTTTTCCTGCCCTAACCCCTTCCCAGAATCCTTACAGACTATTATCCCAACACACTCTATACCTCTATGTCCATGCATACCATGGCCAGAGATCCCAGGGCATCATTACTTGTTTTTGATGTCCAATGTCTTATGCACTCAAACAGTTGGACATTCTTCTGTGTAGTTTTCCTCCCCTTTAGTCTAGTTAGAAGATGCTATGATCCGAAGGCCATTTGGAGATTGAGCATTTAGAACCTGACTTTCAGAAGTTAGGGTGTTGGGATGCTTTGGGGGCAGTGTCTGATGGTATTAGAGGAGGTAACAGAAGTCGTGAGCATACTCAAATGAACCCCAAAAGGTCAGATGCTTCATAACCTATGAGTTATGGACCCCAAAAGTATTCATAGAGAATGGGTAGCTCATAGACATGAAGGGTGCCCCGTGGGGGCTCCTTACTACTAATAGATGTGTACATATCTACAAAGAAGGAAGTATGTCCTAAGCCCATCAAGAATAGATGTTGACAGAAAGACCACAAGGAAGCTGGGCATGATGGTAGATGGCTGGAATCCTGAATCACATTGTTCGGAGACTAAGGGTTCAAAACCCCAGAGAAAGCAAGCCTCTCCTATCACAAAAACAAAAACAAACAAAACACTGGAAGAAAACTTGACTATTAGAAAGTTACCATAATAACAAAAACTAGTGTGGCTATAGCTATAGTAACAACAATACTAGTAGCTGCCCACCAACACCTCATTTAAAGCCAACTAGGTGTCCACCCCTTTGTACTATCTCAGTGAGCCCCACAGGTATTCTTCTCTGGGTGGAGAATGGGCGTGGTCCTTGGGATGAACTCCGTAAATGTAACTGGGTTTTGCAATATCTGCAGCTCTCTGGAGGTGGATACTGAGCCCTCTGCCCCAAACATCTTGCTGCAGGGCAGGGTATCAACAGCAGGGCTGGGCCCCTGGGGATACTGTCAGAGAGCCAGCCAGGCTCATGGAGTGAGCCTCAGTCCACTTGGCCCTACTCCCCTAGGCGTTGGGGCTGGAAATAGCAGCTGCTCAAGAGCTGACAACCAAAGGGCGGCTAAAAAAAGCCCCCTCAGTCTGGGCACTGTCGCCCTCAGCTTGCAGAGCCTATTTTGGGGGAGAGGGTGCCGACGTGCCAATGGAAAATCCATGGGTGGGAGTCTCCAAAGGTGGGGGCCCATATGACTTCCTCTCTCTATCCCAGTCCACACACATGAGCACATATGCATGTACACACACGCACATGCACATCCACGCACACACGCGTGTGCACTTACACACACACACACACACACACACACACACACACACACACGTGCGCACCTATACAAGTTGTACATTTAACCTTCCTTCCCAATTGTTTGATCCTGCCATCCACATAGCAACCTGGTAAAGGGACGAGCAAGCTGAAACTCAGACTCAAAGAGATATATCTTTGTTGGTGAGTGTTTGCCCACCATACAGGTAGCCCTGGGTTCCGTCCCCAGCACTGAATAAATTAGGCATGGTAACACAGACCTGTAATCCCAACTTTTAGAAGATAGAAGAAGGAACATTAGAAATTCCAGGTCTTCATTCTCTACATCATTGAGAATTTGAGACCAACCTGGAATAGATGAGACCCTGTCTCAACAAATAAACAAACAATGCCCGCCCTCACCCCAAACTCAAATGCCTCTCCTTAGGAAGGTCTCACAGCTAGGAAGCAGGCGAGACCATGGCACCCAGGCCGGAGCTGTTCTCTGGAGGCAATCCCCTCACTGAGCTAGAAAACCTGTCCTCTGAAGAGGCAAAGTCTCTGTGGTGAGGACAAAGGGAGGCTTTGCTCTGGGTTAGATGGGTATGGAATGAAGATTACACAGAAACAAATCCCACTGGAAAACCCCAGTCTGTTAGGAGAAGACCTTGCCCTGCTGTAGGAGAGGCAGCTCCTGCAGAGAACCCAACCCCCATCCAGTCTGTGACCACCTGATCCCCCTCTGCCTAGGCCTCCAGAGCCCAGCTGCCCCTGCCAAGTTTCCAGGGAACGTGTCAGATAAGGGGCCTGTGCTCATGACTCTCTCTCTCACTGGTCGCTATCTCTGTCCCTGCTGCCATCACCAAGTGAATAAGAATAGCACAGTTTGGTGAGGGTACACACAGGGCATCTCCTCACCAGGCTGTGCTCTTAACAGAAGTTTTCAGTCCCTTCATCACCAGTGCCAACCCCACCCAGCTGCCAGTTGCCCTGTGCCCAGTCTCCACATGTGCTGCTGGCTTCGGTCTCAGCTCCTGCAGCTCTAGAGAAGGATCAGGCGGTCAAAGCCTCAGCCTCAGCCTCCACAGGGGAGCTGTGTGCCCTACAGCTGGATGCTGTCTGTCTCCAGACAGCATTTTATAAGGTCTGAGTGACCACTAGCCCGGTCATCTCCTTGGGCTAGGGTCCCTTTTAATGAAGACTCTGCCTAGCTTCCGAATGTGTTTGACAGTTCCCGCTCTAGCCAGTGGGGATTCAGTCTAGGATCCCTGTGTCCCCATATGGAGGAGTTGCTCATTCATGATCATAGGGTAAAGATGGAGGTCATCTTGTTACCTCCGCATGGTTCTCCTGTGACATTCCTGCAAGAATGTAAGGACCACGTGACTCTGAGTCATGGAACCCATGGTCACTATAGCTGGGACATGGAAATGGGGGAGATCCAGGAAGCCTTGTTCCCCCTTTCTGAGTCACCGTGACACCTGATCGTAATTAAGACATCTGAGTCCCCAAGTCCTCTCATCAGTAGTCTCTATAACTCTCTCAGCTAGACTCACTGCACAGACCAGCAACCTGTCCCACTCTACATCTCTTCCCCAGTCTCTTGCTGTGTTCATCACCTCATCCTCAGATGACCCTTCCCTCTGGACTCTCCCGCCTGCCTTCTGTCCTTCAAGTTATCCGCCAACCCCCAAGGCTCCAGGGAGGCAGCTGGGGATGCTAAGGAAAGAGAAGGGATAAGATAGGGGTTTCTTGGGCTGTCGAGATGGCTCAGCAGGTAAGAGCACTGACTGCTCTTCTGAAGGTCCTGAGTTCAAATTCTAGCAACCACATGGTGACTCACAACCACCTGTAATGAGATCTGATGCCCTTTTCTGGTGCATCTGAAGACAGCTACAGTGTACTTATTTATAATAATAAATCTTTGGGCTGGAGCAAGCAGGAACTGAGCAAGCTGGGTCGATCGGAGTGAGCAGGGTTGACTGGAGTGAGCAGAGGTCCAATTTCCCAACAACCAGATGAGGGTTTACAACTCTCTGTACAGCTATAGTGTGTACTCATATACATAAAATAAACAAATAAATCTTTTAAAAAAAGAAAGATATGGGTTTCTTGCTTACTTATACACATTCTCGAACCACACACAGAAAAACACACTCACATTTACACACTCACAGGTTCACACACGCCATGTGCCTTGATAGAGTGGCAGGGCTACCAAAGGGTCCCGAGCTCAGTCTCCCAACACTAGCCCTGCAGGTGGCCCCCCACCACTCCTGTATTCTTGGGATGCCGCCACCCCTCTGAGGTTCCCACAGTACAAACTAGAACCATCTTCCCACAGTAGCAGCATGGTCTGGAAGTGAGATTATGTGGAGAACCTTCTTCCATGAGGCCTGAGCTAGAGCCCTGGGGTAGGTACAGATGTATATAAGTCTCTGGGGTCCCAAGATTGTTTCATTCTTTGGGGGTGAGGTTTGGATTGACCTTGGGGCCTCTAGCTTCAAGAGCTCTATCGCCGAGGCTGGAAAAAGTTTAAAAATATCTCCATGTTTACATTCTTTTCAAGCCCGCCTCCTGGGCCTCAGTGCGGGGGCTCCCTTTGATCTGGCCCCTCTGAAAGGGGCCTGGGAGAGCTGGGAGCTTAGCCCCCTGCTGCATAGACCCGACCCTCCCCAGCCCAGTGAGAACTCTGTGACACCCCACACATCACAGAACTAGAGAGAGCTCACACCAGTGACCCCCCCACATGCCAATGAGTGCTGGATCTGGCTCTCTCTCCATACTTCTCCAAAGCTTGGGCCGAGAGTGCCTCTAGGGACTGTGACTGTGGGGCCGCAGACATTTGTGTTGATCTTGGGAAAGCCAGGCTTCTACAGCAGGCCTGGCTCTGCCAAATGTGCTTTGAAATTACGTAATGTAGTTCTCTCTGAAACCTCATTTTATAAACTGGTAAACTGAGGCTCAGGAGGAGGAAGTGATTTGTCTGGAGACACACAAGCAAGGATGAGCCAGGCATGGTAGCAGGTTCTTCTACTCATACTGATGACACCCCCCCCCCATGTGCACACCTTGTCTTACTATGGTGCAGCGTGGACTCTGCCAGCTGTGTGATGTCACTAATAGGAATCCTTTTAGGCCTTTGCCAACTCTCTCCCTATGTGGTTTTTCTCCTGTGAGTCAGGCATGGTGTGACCCTCCCTTCTTGTTGAGAGTCGAGCTATGTGTAACAGAAAGGTTTTGTGTCTACAGATGATCAGAGAGTCTGAACCTTTTGAGACTATAGTGGTCACGCTCTACCTGATCCTGGAAGTTCTATGAAGGAGTTTTCCAGTCGGGACAGATGTCTCCATTGGCTCTGAGTTCTCATCATTCATCCTTTTCTTTGCTGGTTTCCCACCTATCTACTCACCAACCCACCATCCATCTATCCACCAATCCATTTAACTACTCATCCCTGTCCGCCCATCTCTATGCTCACCCACCAGCTCAGATACATCCATAACAAGAGGCCAGTGAACGGGAAGATTCCAGCCTGCATGCTGCAGGAGCCCGCTTCTTTTCAGTCTAGCTTCCCAGTTTTATCAGAAGGAACTGGTTGAGTGATCTCTAAGGTACTGCTGGGGGAAGCAGAGACCAGTTGAAGGATGAGGACACTTCTCTAAGGGGCCACAAAGACCTCAGCCCCAAAGGTGTGTCTTGCACTCTTGGTTCTACCAGATATCAGGTTTCTTAACCTCTCCAACCTTTGAGATCATTTACCTGAAGATGGGTCCAAAAATCTAGTCCTAGCAGGCTGAGAGATAAGAGGCAATATTACTTCCAAAAGGACCTTTTGTGTGCTGAAGACTTCTGAGTGGGTGTCAATTAATTAGAGAACAGAGTGGGGGGGTAGCTGGGTGGGGAAGGCCCTGCTTGGGCTGGGGTGGCCCGTGGAATCCCCCGTGTCAGTGTGTGAGGTGTTGGATCCTGAGTCCAGAGTGACTTTAGAGTTCATCTTCAGACTCTCCTCCAGGCTGGCCAGGATGCCTGCCCTGTCTTCTTGCCTGGGCTTGGCTCCTATCTCATAGCAACTGCCAGCACCAGAGAGATTATCTCCTAAAAATAGGGCTGGGCCCCACCGGTGCTGTTTTCTCTCCTCCCCATGATTTATCACCATCAATCCTTGGTACCTAGGACAGCAAGTTTCTCCCTAGCTCCCCAGGGATCATTAGGAAGGGGGGGGGGGTGCATGTGGACTACCTTGGGTCAGTTTAGAAATGGGGGTCATAGATTAGTCTGGAGGTGTTGGTTAGGCCACTGGGGACATCTCTTAATCCTGGGCAAGAGGCAGGGTTCACCTGGGGCTGGAGGCAGCCCTGGGGTAAACCATTGCAGCCTCCTGGTTCACCCCAAAAGTGTCTATGTGAGCGACACCCTCCCCCAAATTTCCATTCACGTGCCCATGTGCTCCTGTGGGTGAGACCCAGAGGGGTGCAGAGCCTGCAGTAGGACAGAAGGAATCGTTCTCAGCTTCAGCTCTCCTGTCCCTGCCTGAAGGGGCCCTCAGCATTCTTCCTGAGGCTAAGAGACCTCTGCCCGTCCTGAATGAAGGTGGCTCACTCACAGAGATCTGAGCGTGTGCATACGTGAATGGAGGTCTGAGCATGCGCACACATGAATGACGGTCTGAGCATGCGCACACATAAATGAAGGCTACACGTTCACAAGATAGTGTGCTCTCATAACGCAGAGATGTCCTGAACACTCGGAATGCCTCCTGAAAAGACATTCCCTTGTCTTTCCTTTATAGTTCCCCTAGGGTTTGTGGTCGCTAGTCTCTTGGAGACCCTCATTACATTGACCCCAGGTTCTTACCAACAGATGATGTCCTTGTGTCTTTCCTCACAAGGGACCCTACCCATCCTGCTGACCTATTTTGTATAGCAGGAGACGGGGTGTGCATGGAGGGGCGGATGTGCTCACATATGCGCACATGGATGTGCAGACACAGTGCAGACACATTCTTTACAGGGTCCAATCTAGCTCTCTGAGCCTTTATTATTGGACAAAGAGCTGCCATTTGGAGTATTCCCATGGTCATCCTATAAAGTAGGTGCTAAGGCTTTGGGGACATGCCTGGTGACAAGTGTCTTCACTCCAACAAGGTGAAGGGCTTTTACTCTGTCTTGGTCCCCAGTGCTTGGTCGGGTACTGGGCCCTTTCTCGGTGAGTTCAGAAGGAGCTGGGGCCGACCTTCCAGCTGGGGCTGCTTGGATCACTCACACTGATGCTTTGAGGGGAACACTGTCTGCTGTCTGATCCAGGTCCTTCCTTGCCAGGGCCAGGTGCGTGAAGACAAGAATGAGAATGAAGCCTGTGGTATGAGAAGAGTGGGTAAGCCCTTAGAAGGGATGACCAGAAGGGCACCTCACCAAACCTCTCGACAGTGTTGTTGGCTTTACATGACATTTTCTAGACAGTGTCCCCAAGCTGGGCTGGTTATGAATCTTAGTGTCTGATGGAATCTGTTCTGTTCTTACCTCACCGAGATCAAAGGATATCCCAGCCTCCCAAACCCCCCTCAGGAGGCTGAGGCAGAAAGATGCTAAATTCAAGGCCTGCCTAGGCTATAGTGAGTTCTAGGCCAGCTGGGGGCAACTTAGTGACACACTGTTTAAAAAAAAAAAAAAAATATATATATATATATATATATAATGTATTATCTAATATGCATTATATATAATATGTATTATATTACATTATATATAATATGTACATATATGTAAATGTACTCTCTCTATATATGTGTACACACACACACACACACACACACACACATATATATATATATATGCTAAATTCAAGGCCTGCCTAGGGTACAGTGAGTTCTAGGCCAACTGGGGGCAACTTAGTGACACACTGTTTAAAATATATATATATATATATAAATGTATATATAATGTATTATCTAATATGTATTATATATAATATGTATTATATTACATTATATAATATACATATATGTAAATATAATGTAATATGTACATGTATGTAAATGTTCTTTCTATATATATACACATATATACATATATATATATATATATATATATATGCTAAATTCAAGGCCTGCCTAGGCTACAGTGAGTTCTAGGCCAGCTGGGGGCAACTTAGTAACACACTATTTAAAATATATATATATATATAATGTATTATCTAATATGCATTATCTAATATGTATTATATTATATATAATATGTACATATATGTAAATGTACACATATATTTAAATATATATATTTAAAAGTCTGGTCAAAGAGGTAAAGGCCCAGTTGTCTCCCCCTCCTCTCTCTCTCACACACAATTTCTCTGGGGTCAGATTGGGGAGTTCATGGGAGAGCCAGTGAGCTGCTCACATGGACTTCCAAGGGAGAGACACTTTACAGTCTTGTACTAGAACCAGCGAAGAAAATAATCATCAAAGAGCAAATTTGTCAGAATAAAGACATAAAACCTCCATTACCTATCGCTGCCAGGGTGCCCAAGAGGACACCCATCGCTGACAGCTTCGTGGGCATTCCCTTCATGCGACCCACCTTGCGCATGCATTGACCCTCCACATTGCAGCGACACACAATCACTGGGGTGGTGAAAGAAGATGAGGGTGTTAGCGAAGGCTCCCAGCAGCTCAGAACCTCCTGTCTGGAAAACTGGCTGATACATATTGTTCTGGCTAGTTTTGTGTGTCAACTTGACACAAGTTGGAGTTATCACAGAGAAAGGAGCCTCCCTTGAGGAAAT
The DNA here is from genome assembly GCF_008632895.1 of Mastomys coucha. Lineage (NCBI taxonomy): Eukaryota > Metazoa > Chordata > Mammalia > Rodentia > Muridae > Mastomys > Mastomys coucha. Next base: position 242,743,733 of record NW_022196905.1, read on the forward strand.
GCCTCTGTCAGATTCAGCTGTAAGGCATTTTCTCAATTAGTGATGAAGCGGGGAGGGCCCCTTGTGGGTGGTGCCGTCCCTGGGCTGGTAGTCTTGGGTTCTGTAAGAAAGCAAGCTAAGCAAGCCAGGAGAAGCAAGTCAGTAAGTAACATCCCTCCATGGCCTCTGCATCAGCTCCTGCTTCCTGACCTGCTTGAGTTCCAGTCCTGACTTCCTTTGGTGAAGAACAGCAATGTGGAAGTGTAAGCTGAATAAACTCTTTCCTCCCCAACTTGCTTCTTGGTCATGGTGTTTGTGCTGGGATAGAAACCCTGACTAAGACACATGTTTCTGTGCACACTTATGTAGGTGTGTGTGTGTGTGTGTGTGTGTGTGTGTGTGTGAGTGTGTGTGAAGGTAATTATTCCTCTGTGTGTGGCAGGATAGTTGTTCAGCCCAGATAAGCATATGCATAAGAGTGTGTTATCTACGTGTGAGTGCATTGTTTATACCTAGGCTCTCCCTGCCACCCCCACCCCGAATCCTGATGGCTCCCACAGAAATTAAACAAACATGCCAACTTTGGCTACATCCAAGCCCCAACCTCACCTTCGACCTGGAGTTGCCACATATGGGTCTCATGGTGGACAACCACAGGTACCGTGTATTCACCAGGCTCTACCCAATGCAATGCCAAGGTGAGGTAGGCATGAGAATCTGTGGGGTTGCAGAAAGTGATTAAGGTCACTAGCCTGGACAGGCTCCGCCCAAACTGCTCCCTTAATCCCAACCCTACCCCATCTCACATCCAAGTGGATTTGCCCTTCACAGCCTCACTCCCGTCCCCTGCTACATACCATTGAGACGCTGGAGTCTCCAATCCCGCTGCACAGTGGGGTTGGGACCAAGAGCAAAGCTGTAAGGCCCTATCCTGTTGGCCAGGTCAGGGTCCTCACTGACTCCGCTCACAACCACACCGTAGTCTTGGCGGGGTGTACAGAGGTGTCGGCTGGGCCCAGAGGCTAGAGTCAATGCTGGGACAGGAGAGGCCTTCAGGAAGTGGACCACAACGGTGGCAGAAGTGCTCAGACCTGGCTCGTCTGCATTATAGGAGGTGAGGGTAAACCCCTGAGAACCTGGGCTGGTCTCCACGCACCCCATACAGCCCATCTGTCTTACTCTACTGCTTCCCTTCATACTCTTGCACCCCACCTCTCCTTTCCACCCAGTCTCTTTTGCATCACGTCCTACATCCTTGAGCCATGTGAACAACTATCAGGGTCACCTGTATCTTTCTGGATGCTAAATCTGTCTCACTGTTGATGCTACCACCCAGACATGCCCTGGCTACTGAGGAGTGCATCCCCATGACTTCCATGGGACTTCTGATGTACCCTTCCTCACTTGCCTTCCCAGGGCTAGCTGTTTATCCTGCTAAGGTGCCGTCCACAGTCCCCCTCATCTGGATCCAGTGTTCCACTTGGCCCATCTCTTAGCATTCATGCCTCAAATATACCTCCTGGCCCTCCTTCTACCTTCCTGGTCTAGTGCCCATTAACTTATCTGTCCCTGCAGTTGATAGCCTGAGAAACCCAAGGGACAGGGTCAACTGGAAGGATGGTTTTCATGTAAACGTTTCCAGTGGAGTTGCAGTCCCTTGAGAAGACTCCATTGCTGTGTGATCATACCTGTGTCTTGGGCCTCCACAAGCACTGTGTATGTGTCTCCAGGCTGGGCACCCTGCAGGGACTGGGCTGTGTGTACCTCCCCAGATACCTCCTTGATGCAGAGCCAGCCCTCTGAGTCATTGACCAGGGAGAACCTGAGGCCCAAAGAAGAAGGCGTGTTTGGGGAGGCACGGGAACAATATTCACGGTGCTGCTCAGACACCCCCAGGGTGGTACAGCTCAAGCCCTGTATCCTTTCTGTAATTCAGGGACAACACCCACCAGTGCTGGTGAGTCCAGCTGCCCAGTTTTAGAATTTGTTGGTGGTAGGGTGGGGAGGATTATCAGAACCTGTGGGTGGAGGGTGGCATGTGGGTCAACTTCACTAGTTCCAGAGCATCCTGCCAAGAAGTCTGGAGGGCAAAGACCCAGGTAGAGTTTGAGTCTGGTTGGTGGTACTCCCTTAAGGAGGACTAAGTGGCACTCCCATGCCTGCCTACTCCATCCAGTGCTGACCCTCCAGGAGTCAGAACCCTCTTGGCATTAGTAATCACTTGAGGAATACTTTAGGCCATAGGTAAAATGAGTTTCTCTGGGGGTGTTGAAGTCACCCTTGGGATGCATGGAAAGTCCAGGCTAGGCAAATGGCAGGGCTTTTGGCTCACCTGAGGGCTCTGCTCATGGGGTCTGAGGGCTGAATGGTCAGTAGGAGGGATCCAGCTGGGGTGCTGACTGGGATGCTGGTCTCATAGCTCTCCTGGTCCAACCTGAGGGGTGGTATCACCCTCTCCACCAGTATAGTCACCGTGGCCGTGGCTGCAGGGCCCGGGCCCGGACCCACCAGTTCCTCTACATTCCGCACTACCACCACCACTTTGTGATCAGGAGCTGCCTCGTAGCTGAGGTTCTGAAACAATTGAGTTCTGGGTCACTGTGCAGGTCAGGGTGGCGCACTTGTGACCCTTCCCCACCTGACCGCATCCTAACCTTCCGGAGTCTGAGTTGGACATGGTTAGAGTCTGGCTCCCAGGACAGGTCAAAGATCCCTTCTGGGTCTCCTTCTTCAATGGCAAAGTCCATAAGGCGGAAGGCAGGCTCAAGGTCGGCATCAGTGGCCAAGAGTGTGGCCACCAGAGCCCTGGGCTTTACATCCTCAGGAAGAATTACAGGCCCAATCTGGAAAGATGGAGGTGCTTGGTAAATGCCACCAGCGTCCTTCCAATGATCTCCACACCTCGGCTTCAGCTTACCTGGGGATTGATAAACTCGGGGGCGTGGTTGTTGATATCTGTGACCATGACTGCCACCTCACATGTGCTGCTGAGGCCTGTTAGAGGGGAGAGATTGTTGGTGAGGTCCCAGTAGGAGCAGAGGGGCAAGGGCCAAGGTCACCAGCCATCAGGGTACTTACCACCCTCTGATCCTGCTAAGTCAACAGCCAGCACCTGAAGTAGGATATTCTGGCCAGCGTGGAGTGGGGCAGTTCCCAGCGTTACACTGCCTGAGGTCGGATCTAACTCGAAGGCTTTGTTTTCAGCCCCATCCTTAGTCTCAGGGCTCAACAACTGATACACAATGTGGGAATTGGGTGATCCGGGGGCATCCAAATCCTCTGCTGAGAGCCTGGCTACTTCAGTTCCTGTAAGACAATATCCCCACCCACTTCCTGGTGTGTGTGTGTGTGTGTGTGTGTGTGTGTGTGGTGTGTATGTGTGCACATATGGTGTATGTGCATGTGTTTGTGTGTGTTTGGTGTGTGGTGTGCGTGTGGTGTATGGTGTGTGGTGTGCGTATATGTGTGTGTGTGTGTGTCTGTGGTATTTGACTTTGATATAGAATTCTGAAGCTAGACCTACCCCCAAAGAATCAAGATGGATGTTTTCTAGGACCTCTACCCTTCCTTACTCCTGACAAGGCCCATAACCCACCTGGGGGGCTGAGCTCAGGGATGCTGACCGTTGGGTCATGTGGAGAGCAGACAGGTGCATTGTCGTTTTCATCCATCACCACCACCTGCAACTCCAGGGGTTCTGCGTAGTCCTCACCATGGGAGTTCTGAGCTCGGACTTGGAGCTGGTACTGTAGTGGGCAGTGGGAAGCTTCAGATTAGCACCTCCAGCCTGGAGTAGATTCATGTCCCTTCTGATGGCCAGCCCCGTCTCTTCTGGGATGTCTTCACTTGTTTCCTCATCTGTGAGGGATGTGTCAGAGCACCCTCCAATCTGTCCTGGGTTTCCCTCTCACCTCACCTCAGCCTGGGCCTCTCGGTCCAGCTCCATGGTTACATGGATCCTCCCCTCTGTATCCACATCGAAAGGTCCTGGAGGCTGGCTCTCCAGCTGATAATGCACATCTCCTCCACTCCAGTGCACCTGCGGAGGATGTAAAGCGAAAGCTCTTTGGGCTGAGAGGCAGGAAGGATCTATGTCAGCTCTTATTCCCCAACTGATTCCCAGGCAAGAAGCCTGGACCCTAAGAGCACGTGGTTTGCTACTTATGACAACCTTACTCTGGTCCAAGCCTGGACCATGCCAAAGTGCCTAAGTGACCAAGTTATTTTATTTTCTGCTTTCTGGGCCTGACCCCAAGGCATTGCTAGAAAAGGCCGGAGACATTTCTGGCTTGGGTGACAATCCCCATGGCAGTGAAGGTTGGCGGCTGTTTTCCTCAAGGAATCCTTAGGCAAGCTGGGGATGTCAGAACACATACTCACGCTGCCAGAGGACAGCAGGTGATGGACTGTATTCTTGCTCCCCAGGCCTTGCTGCCCACTTTACAGTGGGACATGAAGGAAGGAATAGGGGTCAAGTTGAGTCCTGGACATGCCTCCCAAGTGTCTGATGTGACTCAGGCCCCAGATGCACTAACTGCAGGGTTACTCAGTCACTTCTCACCTGGGCAATGCTGTGTGGGTATGCAACTCTGAGATTCTCTGCCAGGTGAACAGGCTCTAGGGGTGCCCAGCTGTTCTCTACTATGGAGATCTCCACGGTCGCGATAGCCTGGTGGCCTGATGGCTGGTCACCCATGTCCTTGACCTGTACCAATAGCTGGTAAGTCCCTTCAAGGGCATGGTCTAGCCTGGTGCTTCCTAGAAGGGATAGAAGGCAGGCTGAGCATGGACCCAGGGAGCAAGGCCCAAAGCATCTTCAGCCAGTACCAGAGAGAAAGCCAAGCGTATTACAGGTGTTTAAAAGACTTTGAGGGGAGGGAGCTGGAGAGATGGTTCAGTAGTTAAGAGCATTGATTGCTTTTCCAGGGGACCCATGCTTTATTCCCAGCACAACATGGCAGCTGGCAACTGTCTGCAAATATAGTTCTAAGGGACCTGAAGCCCTCTTCTGTCTTTACAGGCATCAGGTATGCATGTCTGTCTCTCTCTCTCTCTCTCTCTCTCTCTCTCTCTCTCTCTCTCTCTCTCACACACACACACACACACACACACACATGCAAAATACCACACCACCACATATATGTGTATGTGTGTGTATGCATATATGTATATAATATATATGCCTCCACTCTATCTCTCTGTATAGATACATACACAATATTTGTAAAAGACTCATACCTTACCCAAAAAAGACTCAAAAGGGATATACCAGTGGTAGTGTATGCCTTTGACCCCAGCACTTGGGAGTCAGTGGCCTCTATGAGTTCGAGGCCAGCCAGGTCTATAGAGCTAGTTCCAGGAAAGCTAGGATTACACAAAGAAAAACTTGTCTGGAAAAACAACAACAACAAAAACAAGATTCAAGAAGATAAGAAGAAAGAAAAATACTAAGGGATGAGATAGAGATTTTTTTTTTTAAAAAAAAAAGATATGTTTTTTTATTTATTTATGTTTATGTGTGTCTGCATAAGTCCAGGTACCAGCAAAGGCCAGAGGGCCTCCAATTCCCAGGAACTAGAGTTACAGATGGATTATGAAATGGCACCTGGGTGTTGAGAATCGTACTCAGAGCCCCTGTAAGAGCAGCCAGTGCTCTTAACCACAGAGCTGTGTCTCTTATCATCATTAGAGCACCCAACTAGTACTTGACAGATGGCAGTTTCTCTTCCATAGTGAAAGACTGATGGACTGGTGAGGTAGCTGGGTGCCCAGGGTCGGGAGGAGGGCAGAAAGGTAGGTGTTAGACTGAGGGACTTGCGGATTGACCAGGTGGGGTGTCTATAGGATAGGCAAGTATATGGATGAACAAGTGTTGGGCACACGGGCTATGTAGGTCGTTTGGGGGCTAGAGGAGTGCAAAGATGGCTGGTTGGGTTGAGGTAGAAGTCACTTTTTCTTCTACCCCTAACTTGTACCTCCAATCAAACTCCCAGAAATAGATCTATCTTAGTACCATGCCTGCGCCATCTTAACTACAGCTCGTTCATCCATTCCCATCTGGTCTCTATCGAGCCCATCTCTAAGCTTGCAATGTACAACCCAGCCTTGGCCTCTGCCTAGAATGCCTTTTCTCTTTCATATCAGCTCTAATACACTCATCCCTTATAGCTCAGAGGCCCCTTCTCCAGCATTCCCTGACCCTCCTTCCATCAAACCGAGTTCATGCTTACCATCAGGGCTAAGGGCCAGAGCCCCTAGTTGAGGGTCCAGCTGGAACATATCTGGTAAAGGCTGAGGTGGGGACTGGCTCAGAATGTGGAAGCGAAGGTCCGAGTTAGCTGTGCCTGGTGCATCCCCATCAGAAGCCTCAAGGAAGAGGAAGGGAACTCCTGGGGGTGGGGATACATTGTAAAGGATGGTAGAGACAGGGGGGTCTTCTGTATCTCCCTCTCTCTTCTCAGAGCTTCTTCTGTGCTCATTACTCTATCAGGGTTCTGGAGGTGAACCTGTTTTTCATTGCAGTTCACAAATGAGGCCCAAAGTAGGTGGAACCATTAATGGAGTTGGAGGGTACAGAATGGGACAAACTTGGGGGGAGGGTGAGCTAGAATCCTGCAGATTTGTCACTGGCAACTGTCTCTTTACTGTCTGATGTCTTATCAATGTTTACCTGCCTTCACCACACATCGGTTGCCCATGTCACTCACCAGGCTTGGTGCCCTGGCTCAGCTGAGCTCTGTAGATGGCTTGGGAGAATTGGGGTACCTGGTCATTCTCATCTTTCACATGCACAGTCACAAGCTGTGGACCCCACAAGACACGTCCGTCCTCAGACTCCAAGGTGACCTGGAAGGGAAGGGTAGTTGGCCCCCAGCTCCGTCTTGCCTGCTTGCCCCGTGCCTCACCTTGTCATACCTGTAGTTGGTACTCTGCCTTTTCCTCCCAGTCCAGGGCCCTCATTGTCATCAGAAAGCCAGAACCTGGATCCACAGCAAAGGTGTTTTGAGCTTCTGTGCTTGAGTCTACTGATAGGACAATCTGGCCTTCATCCTTCCCCACAGGTAGTGGTAGCTGGTGGGAGAAAACAGGCATAAGAACTAGGGGCCAGGGTTCTCAACCTGTGGGTTGTGACCTCCACAGGGGTTCATATCAATATCCTGCATGTCATATATTTACCTTGTGATCCATAACAATGGCAAAATCACAGTTATGAAGTAGCAAAGTCATTTTATGGTTGGGAGTCACCACAACATGTGGGACAGTATTAAATAAAGGGTTGCAACATTAGGAAAGTTAAGAACCACTGGGCTAGGGGAATACTACTTTTAGCTACAGGTTCCATTTTAAATATAGGGAAACTGAGTCTCAGAAGAAGCTGGCACATGCATGCAATCTCAAATCTGGTAAGTAACTCTTCAAAGGGAGAATTTTTCCTCTAGCACCTGACACTCCCTCGTGCTCCCTGACACCCTCTGTCCAAAACTGGAACTTTCCAACGTTTCTTTAGCTTTTTAGACAAGGTCTCATGATGTGACCTAGGCTGGCACCAAACCCTTCGTCCTCTCCAGCGCTAGGATTATAGGCATCCTGCTGTGCTGCCACACCTCGTGCCACCCTTTCTGTTCTTTAACTCAAAGCTCAGCTCGTCTCTGGGACTAAAATCTTGTTCGTTGCTTACACGAATCCATGCACTGTCTAGGAAGCAAGACTCAAAGGAGATCCAAAGCAGGAGAGAGAACTGGACTGATCGGCAGGAGAAGCATGATATTGGGGGTGATGGGAAGCCACCCTGCACTCCGGCTCACCTTGAGTATGTAAAAAGGGAAATTTCCACCATAGTTTTCAGGGACTTCCGTATGCAGGCTTTCTGCAGGCTGGGCCTCCGTGGTGAAAACCTGCGGAGAAATTCTCACCTTGTTCCTTAGACACTGGCAGGAAGAGGGCGTTGCTGCCCCTTCTCCCTGACCCACCAGATTTAGTCTGTCCACCCCCTGGTCTTCGGCTTCTTGCTTCCACAGCAGGCCCATAGCTATGACTTTGAACCCACAACTCCCGTACTACTCTTACGGCCAGTGTCAAGTGTCTATAGTGACTGAGGACAAGGGTGCTAACTTCCAGGTTTGAGATCTGAAGGAGGAGACAGGGTCCAACTCACCTGAGTAACAGGGAGGCAAAGTAGCCACAGCCAGGCAGAGATCATGGTCAAGGCAGGCCTGAGGGACATGGGAATGAGAATCTAGGCAAGAAGGACAGGAAGAAGGGTTCTATCCTGTATATACAGCCAGAGGGAACTCACTATGGACTAGTCCCCTCTTCTCCCTGCAATGGCCTGGGGTTCTCTTTTGCAAATGTTCAATTCCTCGGTCAGACTAAGTGAGGCCCAACCATCTGTCTTCTTCGATCTTGCTCTTATAAACAGTGCCATAGAAGCTTTCACTTCCAAACCCCTTTCTCCTTCCAGCCACATCCTCACTGCCCTCCCCCCTTCCACATTAGCTCCCAGATTCGAAAAGTGGCAATTATTCAGCAGGCCACCAGTCACAGAAATTAGAAACTGGACAGACAGCTATCCTTCCCTGCAGTTGTTCCATGCTTCAGGGAAGGCCTGAAAGGCAGGGCCTCACCAAGGTCACAGAGGACTTGAGCACAAGACAATTCCTTCAGCAGCAGAGGACTCGTGGCTCAGGCTTTGGGGCCTATCCTGCTTCCCAGGGCCACCCTCCAGATACCAGACTGCCCCTAAAGCAGGAACTCTGTCCTTGGCTTACATTTTGGAGATCTTAGCAGGGAGTTAAGAGTGTGCAGCGTTAACACACACACACACACACACACACACACACACACACACACACACACACACACGACTGCAAGATGGACCCCTGAGTATTCTTACCCAGATATCTGAAGGGTAGGGTAATGCCCCACTCCCAACCTCAGCCCTACCCACCCAAGAGCTCTCGGATACTCACCTACTGATGCCCAAAACCTCTGCCTTGGCCCAGTTTCCAGGAGAGAGGGATCCTTCTTCAGGAGCTCTGGCAACTTGGGCTTAGGTGTGGCAAGGCAAGGTGGACACTTGAGCAGGTGGGTGGTCTGGCCAGGCTTGCTCAGGAGTGGAAAATGCCACCAAGCCCATAGCAGCAGGCCCGGCCCCGCCTGGTCCCCCCAAGTTACTTATTGACTTTGGAAAGCCAGGACTGCTCAGCATCCGTGACTGCCAGCCCTAGGAGGTGGGCAGATCTTGGTCTGTCACTGCCCCCTTGACACAGCCCAATGAGCACTTGCTGGCCCTCTGGGCTTGGACTTTTTTTTGTGTGTGGCTTCAGACTTGGCCCCCACTTCTCCCCTGTGCAGTGGCATCTGTAGCCAGATCTCTCCAGATATTGTTCCTTGTGCCTGGAATGCTCTTCTCACCCTTCAACAGGACAGTAAGTACCTGCTTATGCTTTAGCAACATGCACTAATAACCCCTTCTTTCAGGAAAGCCCTTACACTCACAGGCTGGATTAGGTTTCCCCATTCCATACCATGAACTGCCTCTACTGATGCCCAGAAGGCACCAGCTTGTCTCCTATTTATTAGCTTTGGAGTCCCTCTGGGTAGGATATAAACTTGTCCTGCCCCAAGTGTTCCCAAGTGGCCCATGGAGCTAAGGGAAGGACTGGAGCGTAATCCAAAGGGCGGATGACTCCAAGTGTGTGTTAGGAGCTCTAAAACATTCATCAGTGAGACCAGTGGATGGGAACAGAAGCCTAGAGTTTGCTGAAGCTCCCCTCCCCTCACACTGGCTCGTGAACACAGACAAGGATGAGGCTCTGACCTGTCTCATGTCTCTAAGCAGAAAAGAGAAGGCAGAGCCTGTCAGGTGACTTTGAGGGAATTACAGGGCTGACCAGGGCCTCCTCACCTCCCCCGTAAGGCCTGAAAAGCAGACCCAGCTGAAGTCTTGTTAGCTGGGAATCTCAGATGAGGATAGAGAGGATGAAGATCCTGGCCTCCCTCCTCTCACTTTCCGACCATGTTTTGGGGTCTCCCCCGAGGACCTCTCATGGTGTATCTGGTCAGCATTCTGGATGGAAGTGGGGCCAGGACAAGCTGGGTGTCTGTATTAGGATCACTGAGACACAAAGTCTACATTAGTGTTCTATGTGGGGCTGTTGAAGGAGGTCTTGCACGTACTGATCGCCTATTAACCAGCACCTGGAACTTCTCCGAGCATATACTGTTGCTGTCCCACCCACTCATTCTGAAAAGGGAAGTGTCCCCTTGTCATACCCTGGGGTACAGAGAGGCTAAGCTGTTTGCCCAGGGCCTAGGTTCATCTTCCAGTTTGGGGACCCTCCCACGGCAGAGCAAGCTTTCTTTCCACATGCCCCGTGCCTCAGTGTGTGTGTGTGTGTGTGTGTGTGTGTGTGTGTGTGTGTGTGCACAGTAGAAGCTTTGAGCAGTTAACACTGCCTGGGAGAGGATGTGGGGGGGAGTCTCAGAGGTTCCCTTTAACACGCACCCTGACGAGCTGTCTTCAAGCATCTTCTTGATATTGAGTGAGGTGCAACAGGGCTCTAACTAGGTCTCAAGGGCTCCCAAGAGTCTGTGGAATGAAGAAACATGTGGGCCCTTGCGCCAGGCTGCCTCTTGGCTTTGGAAATGAACAGACCTGTTTATCAGTCCTTACTTAGCCATTCTCTACCCATCAGCAAGTGGCTTTGCTAGCTTCTGAAAACATGCTCAGGAATCTTCCTTATCCACAGGGAATACACTCTAAGACCCCCAGTGGAGGCCTGGACTGGGATAACACTAAACCATCTACACACACTATTTCTTCCAATACATGCCTATTCACTCAAATGAAGCCCTTCCTCGCCTCTCTTTGGCATATAGACATTGCCAGTGTCACTACCCTATAAAGGTTGTCACATGACTAGCATCATGATGCTCCAGAGCTGCTCTGACACCAGAGATGTCTCCTAGGTGACTAACAGGTGGGTAGCATACACAGTGTGGACACTCTCGACAAGGGCTGATTCATATCCTGGGTGAGACAGAACTGGATGATGGCTCAGAATTTAATCACATTACTCAGATCATCATCCAATTTAAAAAATATGAGTTCTTGATTCCTGGCAATTTTCCTTTTCATATTTTCAGACCATAGCCAGTCAAGGGTAGCTGAAATCACACACACACATACACACACACACACACACACACGCACACACACACACACACCAGGTAAAGTCCTATGATGTCACCTGTGTCAAGAAGGATGAGGGGGAGGTGAGGAGACGACTCAGTAAAGAATAAGGATGCAAGTTCAGCTTCTCAGCACCCATGTAAGAGCCAGGTAAGGTAAGCCCAGCACTGGGAAAGTAGAGATAGGAGGATCCATAGGGGTAGCTGGTTAGCCAGTGTATCCAACTGCTAAGCTACAGGTTCAATGAGAGGCCTTGTTTCAAAGAATACGGTGGAAAGTGATCGGAGAAGACCCCTGGCATCCACCTTTAGTTCCCGAATATATACCAGTCTGTGCACATGCAAACATAGCCATAACACACAAAGAGAAACAGACACAGAGGGAGGGAAGGAAGGAGGGAGAGAGAAAGAGTCTTAAAGGAGAGCAGGCCTGATGGGAAGGCCTATAATCTCAGCTACCGAGGAGGCCAAGACATGAGGATTGCAAGTTCTAAGCCAGCCTGGACAATTTAGAGAAACCCTGTCTTAAAATGAATTGGCTGAGGATGTGGCTAAGTGGTAGCAAACTTGCCTACAATGGATGAGGCCCCAGGTTCTGTTTTTTTTAAAAAAAAGCAATATAGGGCAAGTCATATACTCAGTTTCTAGGAGGGCCTGGATGGGTGGGGAGGCAGCGATGGCACGCAGGGACACATTCTTACACAAATGTAAAATATCCATTCCAGACAGGGAGAGAGCTGTAGAGATCTGTCCTTGCCAAAGACAAACTAGTTAATGTGTTAGCATAGGCACTCACAGAGGCTGTAGCATAATATCATCCAGGAAGTGGAGAAGTCACCAGTGGCCAAGTGTGCCTCCATCTGCACCTACTCTTAAACACTAGCCACCTTCTTTCTGGAGTCTTCCCCTCCATGCCCCTACTTTGGCTGATTTCCCCCTGTTAGGAAGGACAGGGCAGAAATATGTGCTGCAGAGCTTGAGCCCACTATCTTGTCAGGCTGTGAGATCCAAAGCAAAGTGTGCTTCCTTGGGCAGCCTCAGTTTCCCTTCCCATGTGGAGAAGCAATAGAATCTTCAGTGAACTAGAAAATGCAAGGCCCCAGTACAGATGGATCTAGGTAATGGCCTGGGGGTGTATTTTGTCTCCTGCTTCTTGAACTCTCCTCCTACCTATCATAGGCTTCCCATCTGTTCTGTCTATTGCACTGGTTATGACCAGGCCAACCACCAGGGCCATAGAAACCACATGCTAGGTCACGTGGGCAGGAGGACCTTATCTCTCAATTTCAGAATCTTTTTTTTCTCTTTCTGTTCTTGAAGCCACCATGAAAGAAACATACTCAACAGTCCTGGCTTGTCAGGAAATAGTCTTTATTACAAAAATCTGCATGTAAACAAACAGCAACCATATCGAATAGCCTCCCTCCAGGGCACAGACACCCACATGGAGAAAGACAGAGTCCTGTCCACGAGCTGGGTTCAGGCTGCTTGGTATGCACGTGGGCCTGCACATGCATCTCCATGGGCCCAGCCCTCGCTGGCCATTTGGAGCTGCCTCCCCGGTCAGCACTATCTGTCCGTCCATGACCATGAGACAAGGGTGCGTGCTGCATAGTTGATAGTTCTGGGAAACACAGAGGGTGGGCCAACTCTGAGACATCTAGAGCAGTTGGCTGGGCCAGCCCCTCCACCCATCTCCTGGCCCACTAAAGCAAGAGGGCCTTTGGGCCTTAGAGAACAGAGAGGTCGTGGCAGGACTTGGATTTGGCGCGGAAGGCCATCTTGCGGCTGTTTCGAGCTACGATGCGGCCCAGAAAGCGTTTGGCCTTCTTGCCAAGGCTTTCCCGTCGCCGATTGCCGGCTTGCCGCCGGGCATTATCCTCTTTGCTGTCCCTGCGCAGGCGTATCTGGCGCACGACACCCTCGAACAGGGCCTGGACATTGTGATGCAGCGCGGCTGATGTTTCGATGAACTTGCAGTCGAAGACCACTGCGCAGGCCCGGCCCTCTGTGGGGCGGAGACAGACATGTGTGGGTAAATGATGGGAGAATACAAACTCAAACCCTGGCCGTATCGGGCAGCTGTAACTCAAGGATAACAGAAGAAGGAATCCTAGGTCCTTCCTAGAGACATGGAGATCCTAGTTTCTGTACTGAGAACCCTAAACATTGCTGGGGGTCACTTGATAGGCAGAATATGCCCCCAAAGTTTATGGTGGCCCACAAAAAGGCATTCATGTATTTAAAGCCCAGCATTTAAAATGTAGTCTGTAACAATGGACCAAGGCAAATGAAAACTGTTTGCCAGCTGTGCATTTTATGACTCGCTACTATAACAAATAGCCCAATGGACTGAGGTGGGGGCAAGATCACTGAGTTTGAAGTACTCAGTACTGAATGCCACAGAGGAGGATGCTAAAGCCTGACGAGGAAGGACCAGGCTTACTCTGAGATTGGTAGGGCCTGGAATCTGGTTCTGACCTCCTGATTCTCTCTACATGTTCCTCCATCTCTTCAGCCTCGCTCTTATCTCCTGTCAGCCATGGACCCAACTAGCAGCTGAGGAGGTGCATGTGTGTCTCATTTCCCCTAGCAGATCTGGTTCTTTCTTCCCTTTTGTTTTAGGTAGGCCTTTGGGAGCCTGATGGACCAGCAACACCTCCCCCACCCTCCAACACCAAGTTTTCTTTCTGAACATTTTTAGCCACTGATGATCCCCAGGGACTGAAGCTGAGCCAAGACTAACTGGCCCACAGCCCAGCCAGGATCTCCCTCCCTTTCCTGACCCAATGCCTGCTTACCATCCACAGAGACCTCACGCGAGCGCACCAGGTCACTCTTGTTGCCCACGAGGATGATGGGCACGTTGTCCGTCTGCCGGGCCCGCCGCAGCTGGACCCGGAGTTCCGAGGCTTTCTCAAAGCTGCCCTTGTCCGTGATTGAGTACACAATGACGTATGCATCCCCCATAGCCATGCAGTGGCCAGGCAGCCAGCAGCCCCCATCCTGGAGGGGACACAAAGGCACACACAGCCCTGTAATTCCCAGCAAGACCTTTCTCCAGCTTTGTTTCCCCTGGTTCCCCGGGACCCAGCCTGCATCCTACCTGTTCCCAAATGTCATAGACCATTAGTGATGCCTCCTCTCCATCCACAGTGATAGAACGGTCATATGTGTGCCCTAGGAAGGAAGCCAAGAGCCAAGTTATCAGTTGGCTGTCAAAGTTCCCAGTGTCCACCTTCCTCTTCTGACCACGCCTCTTGCTTCTTCTCCGAGTCCTCTGATAATTCTCCTCCACTAGTAGATGGTTGCTATGCCCAAACAACATGACAACCCTGGGAGTTAGGGACTGGAGGACATGACCTCCATCTCTATGTCCCCAAACTAGTGAAGTACTGGTTGTCTAGGGATCCTGCTGCCTCGGGCCAGGGTGGGTGTGGTCATATTGGCTGGAGTTAGCATAGCAGCTGTCACAAACCCCTGGAGACTTTGGCCACCTAACTTTCCTCTCCCAGAAAAGTCCTCAGATTTTGTTTCTGCCAGCCCTGGCAGGAAGGAATGTGCTGCTCCAAGCCACAGAGAAATCATTTCTAGCACTCTACTCTTCTATTCTGGACACTTCTTCCCTATCAAGGACTGGCACGTGGGTAGGGAAGAGGTGTGTGTGTGGGGGGGGGGGTGGACAGTAAGTAGGGAGTTAAGTGGCTCGACTCCGTCAGTTTCTCCATCTTGGACACGGTAATAACATGATTTCGAAAACGCCTTGAAATGTCCTAGTATTTGCCACTTTTAGTCCAGCTCCACTGCCTCCCAACTATCTTTATCTAAACGGCCCAGTTCTCTCACCTGCTGCTTCTGCTTCAGGTCCGTCTTCTATACCACCAAAGATGCGCGCCAGAGCGCTCTTGCCCACACCAGGCGCCCCGAGCAGCAGCACCTTGTAAACACTCTCCTCTGAGCCGCTGCCTCCAGAACTGAGCGAGTCTGAAGAGCCTTCGGGCCAATCCAGCCTCTGCCCCTGTGTTCGAGTTCCAGTGGCAGTCCCTACCACGGAGTCCGGGGCTAGCGCCGCCTGAAGGTCGCGCTCATCCACCGGCATGCTTCTGCGGTGCAGTGGGGGTGCCGGGCCCCATGGGGTGCTGCCTCGACGGCGGTCTCGCTCCCGGCCCGCGCCGCCACGGCTCCCGCCCACTCCGCTGCCACCATTCAGGGTCATCGTGTGGGACGCCGTCTGGGGAACGAAGACTGGGGATGACAGCTCTATCGCGGGAGTAGGCAGTACGCTGAAGTCAAGAAAGATGCTCAGGATGAAAGACCTGCCAGAACCTACTGTCAGCTAAGAGGTCTTTACACCTCAACCAGTAACCCAGCTGGACCTGGGTCTCCATTCATCCCCCTAGCCCAGATGGTGTTGTCCACCCCGCTTCGTCAGGACACTCACCAACTCTCAACGTAGATGCTATCAGGACTCGATCAGCGCTGCGGCACAGACCACAAATCAGATTGAAACCCACTCGCAGACCCCTGTTCAGTCTCGGACCCTTGTCGCTGTCACAACTGCAGCCTTTTTCTCCTCTGCTGCCTTCTCAGCCCCTCAGCTGTCGCTGGGTCGCTGTTCTAGGGCCTCCTATTTAAACCTCCACCAGCCAGGCTTCCGCCCTTACCCCTACCCCCTCCCCGCTCCCGCCCCCGC
>NW_022196905.1:242759761-242764318 GCF_008632895.1 Mastomys coucha
TGTGTGTGTGTGTGTGTGTGTGTGTGATACAGAGGCTGCCAGTAGTGGGTAACTGGACCAGTGAAAAGTACAACTCCATCTGGAGAAAAATTAGGTCTGTCTCTTTAAAGATGAATTTTCCCTTCTGTTCAGTCCTGGCCTATTTAAACCCAAGCCAGTAGACGTGTTATGGACTGGACACACTCAGAACCTATGGAGCCTATTCCTCCAGGCACGGACCTAAGCAGAATTTAGGCATTTCTAACTTCAACACTTAGTCCTTCCTATTCCTGTCCTGTGCTGGGACTTAAAGAGTCTCCCAACGGGACCGCGCTTCAGGTTGAAGGCTAGGGTCACCCATGAATACTTGGGGTCCCTTAGGAGGTTCAGTGGGTGCAATAGAATCTTCTGATAGAGCCTGCTAGGTGCTTGTCTCCTGGAGGGAAACTACAGGTCCAGAAAAAGGAACACTCAAACTCAAGTCCCAACCTAACTCTAAGCATGCCAAGCAGCTGCCAGTAACTGCTAAAAATATCTAACCCTGGCCCTAGCCATTTTGCTTCTGGGCATGAGGTTGCCCAGAGTTGGGGAGATCCAGGCTGACAGTGGGGGACTCCAGAAGGAGCCAACCCCTTTATAGTTTTCCTGCTGCTGAGCCCCATGCTGGGCCTTTTGTTCATAAACATCTCACTGAAGAGGGGCATGAATGTGGGGACTGGGTGAGGGGTAGCTTTCCGGAACTAATCCCAAGGGTTTCTGCTCTGTTTAAGACTCACTTCTGAGCCATACCTGTGTGCCAGACCCCTTTTCAATGGCAAAAATAGATGTAGTACCACCACTGCCTCGGAGCTCCCTTTTCTCAGACGCTGGGTGAAAACGGGGATAGTCTCAGAGGGAAGGAGAGGTGATGGAGCAGACTGGGTGTCTAGTTCCCCGTTTGTCTCTCTTCCAGCATTCAGGTACCCAGTCCTGAACTGGATATCATGACCTATTCTTTCCTTGCTCATCTCTAGGGTGAAGACTGGGCGTGTGTGTGTGTGTGTGTGTGTGTGTGTGTGTGTGTCTGCGTGTCTATGCCCGTGTACTGGCTGTGACGTACTTTAGGACAGGGACTTGCTCTTAGACGTTTGCAATGACTGTGGTGGGGGTGGAAGGGCACCCATTTGGAGCTCAGGTGACATCATACATAGATGGACCTTAGTGGGCTGCAGCCGGTTGCCATGGAGACTTGAGCCAGGCTTTCTGGTACTGCATTAGTCTCCTTGGCAACACCTAAAAGGCCTTGAATTGAGGAAACTGGCTAAGGGATAAGGTTAAGAGGTTTATGATGCAGGGTTCTTTTGTTCTTAAGGCCCTCAAAGTAAGCAAAGGCTGAGCCAAGGAACCTGCTCATATGTCCTTGAAGGAAGGATCATGGAGGCCTAGGAAGTCCCTGCTGGCTTTTGTTTCTTGGATAAGGCTCAGTGGGAAGAGGGAACTAGGGGCTTCTGCTTCTCCTGACCAGTTAGAAGCTTCTAGAGTCAGCACACTGCTTCCCAGCAGGAACCCAAGTGGGCCGTTTATGACACACACCCCTCCTCCCAAGGCCACACATACAGTGTGGCTGAAAAGAACCTTTAGGTGTCCAGGATAGGTTTGGCAGAACGCGGGTATAGGATAGCTGTAGACCTTCCCAGAAGCAGCCATGCAGGGAAACAGGGCTGACTTTCCCCTCTGGTAATTTGAGCTTTTGACTGCAACAGTGTATCTTCTTTGCCAAGGCAACGGCATCCACACAGAGCCACTCAGACCCCAGGCATTCCTTGGCTGTGCTAACAGGCCAGAGATGATCATCACAAACCTAGGTATAGCCAGGAGCCTCACCATCCAATATCAGGACACGACCCTAGGATCATTTCCTGCTACACTTCTTATCCTCTCAGCTTTCTCAGCTGCCCAGAAGGAACAAACAGGTTGGAGCCAGCTCTGTACCTTGTTGATTTGTCCCAACAGAGCCTCAGTTTCCAGCTAGGTAAACAAAGAAAAATGTCTCCCTAGTCCTTTCTTTCATTTTCATTTATTTATTTATTTATTTATTTATTTATTTATTTATTTATTTATTTATTATTTAATACCCCATCACAGCCCCCCTCCCATACTCCTCTCCCACAGCCTCTTGCCCCACCCCCTCCCCTTCTCTGAGTACTCCCTGGGTACCAACCCACCCTGTCACATCAAGTCACTGCAGGACTAGGGACATTCTCTTCAACCTGAGGCCAGACAAGCAGCCCAGTTAGGGGAACAGGATCTACAGGTAGGCAACAGAGTTGGGGATAGCTCCCACTCCAGTTGTTGGGAGACCCAAATGAAGACCAAGCTGCATCTGCTACATATGTGCTGGGGGTTAGGTCCAGACCATGGCTGTTCTTTGGTTGGTGGTTCAGTCTCTAGGAGCCCCCAAAGGTCCAGGTTAGTTGGCTCTGTTAGTCTTCTTGTGGAGTCCCCATTCCCTCTGGGTCCCTCAATCCTTCCCCGTCTCCCTATTTCTGAGACACAAATAACATGAAACATGTTAAGAGTGTCTTAAGAGTGGGATGTATTGCTATCTTAGCAGGCAGACGTATATTGTCATCATCTTTGGTTGGATGGGGCAGGCTGAGTGAATCCGTGGACTCTCTCTTACTTTTGCTTCAATATCTTCAGGATGATGTTCTGTCCTGAGGAAGGTCAGAGAACCCAGGAAAAATGCAGATAACTCTATTACCTAATCCCACCTCTTCTCTGTGGGACTAAATGTTGGAAAGAGAACCTCTCTGGCCTGAGGGTTAGTCTCCATTGCCAATTTGACGGTATTTAGACTTGTCATAGAAACTTCTGGCCATGTCTGCAGGTGGAAAGGTTTAACTGAAGACCCATACTGAATCAGGTAGCATCACTCATGGACTGACGTCTAAGATGATAAAGAGGAGAGAGTGAGCTGAGAACCAGCATCCCTTTCACTGTGCTTCCCAACTGTGGGTGCAATGTAATCAGCTGCCTCACTTGCCTGAAGCTGTGCCTTTCTCAGCAATGAGAAAAGTAATGAGTACAGCTAGGCTTCAGCATCCCCTCCCCTCCTCACATCACAACCCTCTCCCTTCAGGGACTCTGCTGTGCTGTGACTCGGTTCATTCACTTCACTGAGCCATATGTACTAAGTACCCATGTGCCAGCAGACCCTTCTGTCAAGGGCAGGGATGATGGGGGAAAATAAATGCAGCTAAGGGTACTCATGTGTGTCATCCATTCCCCAAGGCTATCTCATTTAGCTGGGATTTGTTATTCCCATTGTGTAGATATAGCAACCGAGGCTTGAGGGATCATAGTCCAGAAATAGCAGAGCTAGCTATATGAGGTGGAAGGTCTCAGGGATCTTAGAGTTCGTCCTTCCCCCACACTACTATGCCTTTCCAGCACAGTTGTGGTTCCAGAAAGTTCTTTGGGTGCTGGTCCAGTATTCACAGATGGTATCCTGCAGACAGCCAGTGGCCAGGCACCGATGAGTCAAGAATGTCAAAGGGACCGAAATGCCAGCAGCTTGATGTCTCTCACCCTGGTGGCCCAGTTACCAGGAAGACCAGCAGAATGAGTCAAAAGCACCTGCCTATCCAGAATGGCTGAATACAGATACCATGGCCACCTCAGACAGATGGGGCTTGCCAAGCTGAGGTTTACATATGGGGAGGCCTACAGTTTCAGAAGGATCTTTGGGCCTACTCACCCTGGTGGGTGACCCATTTCTCTGAAACATTCACCTCTTTCACTTCTGAACATGGAGGATCAAGTGGCTGAAAGAGCACTTGAGAGAGACCAAGGGCGAGTTTACATGTGTAGAGAGCGGTCTCAGAGAGACTGCCACGACTATTCCCAAGTCAACAGATAGAAGCTGAGTGACATGGGTCAGTGGCTTCACCTTCTTGGTCTTGGGTCATCACAAGGGGCTCCTCCTCTTCTTAGTCACCAGACTGGCAAAACTCCTCCTAAGAATGAACTGAGACTAGGAGCTGGGGTCTGGACTGGCTTTGGTCTCTGGAATAGGCCCAGGCCTTTCTTGTTATGGACGCAACAGCAACCCCTGCTAAGGGAGAAGGATTTTTATCTGTAGCTGGAAGTCTTTAGGATATTCTCCTAAATCACTTCTCACTTGCAATGTGTAGATAAGGAAGAAAAACAATCACGACGTGGAGCAAGGTGATTTGCTGAGCTGGACCTGGTGGCACACGTGCATAACCCCAGTACTCAAAGATAGTCTGAGGCAGTCTGAGCTATACAGTGAGTTCAAAGCCAGCCTGGGCCACACAAATATTTGAACTTGTTTCTAGTTAGGTTGTGCGTGGCTCAGCCCTTAGCACACACCTTTAATCCCTCTGGCTGGAATACTGACACATCTTTAGTACACACCTTTAATCCCAAACTGAAGGTAAAGTTAGTTTGTAGAAGGAAGCACTTGTACTTGAAAGTGATGACTAGTTGAGTGGCAGAAAAGGTGACGAAGCCGGGCGGTGGTGGCACATGCTTTTAATCCCAGCACTTGGGAGGCAGAGGCAGGCGGATTTCTGA
>NW_022196905.1:242764334-242771187 GCF_008632895.1 Mastomys coucha
AAAAAAAAAAAAAAAAAAAAAAAAAAAAGGTGATGAATCAGAGGAAGATCTGACAGAATAGGATCTGCCCATCTCTCACTAAAAGAGAAAGGAAAGGAAAGCTACATAAGGGAGAGACAGACAGCACAGGAGAAGAGAGTACAGTACAGGAATACAGTAGAGTTCGTGGAGAGCAGCACAGTAGAGTTGAGAGGGAGAGCAGAGCAGCAGAGAGGGAGAAAGGAGGCGGTTTTACTAGGAGAATTTTACAGAGACAGCCTGAATAGAGAACAAGTTAGAGACAGGTAAAGACAGAACAGTCCAGAGAATGAGAAGGAGCCAAAAGATTAGAACATAATGCCAAAGTTAGTATGAGGCCAAGCAGAGTAAAAGTCAGAGGCTGAGAGAAAACCCAGATTGAATCAGTCAGCTGGGAGAGGAGTTTGATCCAGAACAGCTGAGTTGAACCAGCCAGCTCAAGTCTCAGCTGCTGAAAACATTCTAGGCTTAGATAAGGTTGTACTGAGGCTAAGAAGATTCCAGGACTAGGCCTAGGTTAGCAGACAGAGGCAGAAAGCCTCTGAGAAGACAACAGAGTCAGGACAATAAAAGCTATTTTAACAAAGAGTGAGATCCTGACCCAATAAGCCAAAACAAACAAATGAACAGGCGATTTGACACATCTTAAAGGACTCAGGCTACCTGATGAGGATTCACGAGAACACTGCCCAGTTATGAATAGGCTCCAATAGGGATGGGCATTCCCATCAGAGAAAGAGACTGAAGCAGGAAATCTCAAGGCAGTGTCCCAAAACAGAGCTTCTAACTGGCTAAGACTAAGTCTCTCTGGATGACACAGTACACTCTGGCAGGAGGCAGAGGCCCCAGACACAACCATATCATCTTATAGAGCAGAGCTTCTCTTACCCAGTACTGGGGGTAAGAGAATCTTACAATCCCCACACACAAAGGCTGATGGTGAGGGTTCCCCAGGATCCTTTCAGGAGACAAAAGGAGTATCCCTCTCTTGACCTGGGGCCTGGACTAAGCATCACCATCATTGGGCAAACAGGTACCACCCTACCTATAGGTTAAGTCATAACAGACACACCTGGGCAAACCCCTCAAACCTGAGCTCATTTGAGCCTTTAGACTAACTTCTACCGGACAAACACATCAGATGGCGGGACTTTGTAATAACTTGCCCGGAGTTTTGGGGGCTGGGGGTCAGTATTAAGAAGTACAAAGGTGGGTGCTGCAGCCTAGATAGGAAAAAAATTCCTAAGGTCCTAGCGTTCGAAGCCTATTCTTCCAAGTGGAGCTACAGAGAGGTGGTGGAAAGTTTAAGAGGTTTTCTGGAGCACACACTTGAAGCACAGACTGCACCCTTGCCTCATCACACTTTCTCTGCCAAGTACTCTGAAGCAATGTGCTACTTCACCATAGGCCCAAAAGTGACAGTACCAACTACAAGTGGACTATCACCTCCAAAGCAGTGCGCCAAAGTAGATTTACTTTTTAAAGGAGAGTGTTTTTGTTTTATGACTTTTGCTGGCATATATGTCTGTGGAGGCCACAAGAGAGCATTAGATCCCCTGGAACTGCAGTTGTGGATGGTTGTGAGCTACCGTGTGGGTATTAGTAATCAAACCAGGGTTCTGGGCAAGAGGAACAAGGGCTTTAAACTGCTGAGTAATCAGTAAAACAAAACCAAACCCAACTTTTTTTTTTCTTTCTTCGAGACAGGGTTTCTTTGTGTAGCCCTGGCTGTCCTGTCAGTAATCCTCCTGTCTCTGCCTCCCAAGTGCTGGGATTAAAGGCCCAGCCAAAACCCAACTTTTAAATTTACATGTATGTGTATGTACAGGCCACATTGTGTGTTGAGTGCCCACAGAGGCAGGAAGAGGGTGTTGGGTCCTCTGGCGCTGGAGTTACAGTGGTTCTGAGCTGTCTGATATGGGTGTTGGCAACCAAATTCAGGCTGTCTATCAGAACATGTCCTTATTGCTGCTGGCCATCTCCAGCACCCAAACTTGCTTTCTTTGTAAATTATTTCATGTATGTAGTTATGGAAAACAGGTTATCAGTGGGAAGGGAAGAGAAAGTCTTAGAAGCTAAAAAATGTGCCAAACACAACACACAAATGTTGGGAAAAATCTAAGTGCTGTTCCTAGAAGACCTATACATGGCTGGATAGTGGATATTAGTTTTGCTTTGAGACGGAGTCCATAGCCCAGGCTGACTTTAAATTTACTATGTAGCTGAGGATGACTTTCAACTTCTAATCCTTCTGTCTCCATCTTCCAAGAGCTGGAATTACAGGCATGCACTGCCATTCTCAGATCAGAATGCCTCATATGTGGGTCAGATAAACACTGTGATTATGTAGTTGTTGAAGTATGAATGAGAATGGCCCCTACCGGCTCATATATTTGAATATTTATTTTCCAGCTGGTGGGACCAGGAAGAATTAGGAGGTGTGGCCTTGATAGAGGAGGTATCCCTGGGGGGATCTGAGGTGCTGAATCCTGCCTCCAGCTTGTGGATTCAGATGTGAGCTCTCAGCTGTTTCTGCTACTATGTCATTGCCCTGCCACCATGGACACTAGCCCTCTGAAACTGGAAGCCCTAAGCCAAACAGTTCTTTCTTTCTCTCTTTCTTTCTTCCTTTCTTTCTCTCTCTTTCTCTCTCTTTCTTCCTCTCTCTCTCTCTCTTTTTTTAACACCGTAACACCTAACTGGTTTCTTTCTTTTTTTTTTTTTTAAGATTTATTTATTTATTTTATGTGTATGAGTACACTGTAGCTGTAAAGATGGCTGTGAGCCATCATGTGACTGCTAGGAATTGAAGTCAGGACGGCCCTGCTTGCTCCGGCCCCATACACTGTAGCTGTCTTCAGACACACAGAAGAGGGCGTCAGATCTTATTTCGGGTGGTTGTGAGCCACCATGTGGTTGCTGGGATCCGAACTCACGACCTTCGGAAGAGCAGTCAGTGCTCTTACCCGATGAGCCATCTTACCAGCCTTCTTTCTTTTTTTCTTTCTTTCTTTCTTAAGTTGCCTTTGTTGTGGTGACTTACCACAGCAACAGCAAAGAAACTAAGACAACAGACTTACACCAATTTAGGGCATGGTTCTTTAAAGTGAAGGGTCACATTTCTACAGATTCCTCTAGAAGCAGTTCTTAAATACACATAAATAAGGCCAGTGTTACAACAGGTCAACTGAATCTACTGAGTTCAATTCATTGGTGGCTTGCTATCTAGGTATATGTATATACTTCTTCAAATTTTTATTTTTAACATTTGCAACTTTTGGTAACTGAAACATTGGAAGAGCTAAAAAAAATTTTAAAAAATTATTTTATTTTTTTTTATTTTTTAATTTTTTTGAGACAGGGTCTCCTTATATTGCCTTGGCTGTCCTGGAACTCTGTAGACCAGGCTGCTGACAAAATCATAGATGTGCCTGCCTCAGTCTCCTGAGTGCTGGGGCTAATAGTTTGTACCACCATGCCCAGCTTACTGATTTATTTTATGTGTATAAGTATTTGCCTATAGGTATGTGAATAACGTGTGTTTCTTGTGCCTATGGAGGCCAGAAGAGGATGTTAGATCCCCTGGAACTGAAGTTACAGATGGTTGTAAGCCTCCATATGGGTGCTGGGAACCTAACCCAGATCTTCTTTAAGAGCAGTCAGGGTAGAGCTGGCACGATGGCTCAGCAGTTAAGAGCACTGACTGCTTTTCTGAAGGTCCTGAGTTCAACCACATGGTCCCAGCAACCACATGGTGGCTCACAACCACCTGTAATGAGATCTGACACCCTCTTCTGGTGTGTCTGAAGACAGCTACAGTGTACTTATGTATAATAATAAATAATCTTTGGGCCAGAGTGAGCAGAGTTGACCAGAGCAAGCAGAGGTCCTAAATTCAATTCCCAACAACCAGATGAAGGCTCACAACCATCTGTATAGCTACAGTGTACTCATATACATATAATAAATAAATAAATCTAAAAAAAAAAAGAAAGAAAAAAAAAGAGCAATCAGTGCTTTTAACTGTTGAGCCATCTTCCCAGTCCCAATGGGAGGAATCAGAAACCATGAGGGCACCTCCCGGACCCACCCTTCATAGGCACCCACTACCCACTATATAATGGTAAGTGAGTCCACTATGAGAGATACTAAGGCATGCTGGGAGATGAATATAAATTAAGGGTTTATTACAAAATAAAAAGTGTTAAGTTTCTCCTTGTCAGTGATTCAAGAAAACAAAGTCATGAGCCCTTGGTGGAGCTGAGACCAGGACACCTGTGTGCAGGCTGGTGATCAAAATCCAGGCTCAGGAACGGGCGGACAGACACTGATTAACAACCTCTAGCAGGTGCGTATTCTCCAGGGCAGCTGCCACTCGCTCCTTATCTGCCAGTTGTTTGTTCACTAGGTAGGAAAAGAAGGGTGGAAAAACAGGGTTAAAGCAACTCGGGCCAGGCTGCTAGCCTTAGTATACACCATATTTCTACCAATAAAGTTCTCTTCTTACTGTCTCAGGACTCCAAGCCTTGATCAGGCTATATTCATCACCTGTACCCATAACTAGCTTCTTCGTTAGGAATCCCATCACCACCAGGGACTGCTCATGTCTGTGTCCTGCTGTATTTCCTAAAGCCCGACACAAGATCCCATTTGTTCTTAAGGACTACGGGAGGGTGGGTCATGGGAAGCAGGAGATTTAAGTCAGGTCAGCTTTGGTCTAAGCTGTAGTCTGGCCATTTTATTCACTTAGTCCCCTGGTCCTAATCTTGCCCCATAAACTACTGTGGCAAGGGGGAAGGCTCACCCAGTTTGGGGCCCACTAGCCCACACTAACCTGCATGCTCAGAGGCGTGGGTCCCAGGCGTGATGTGCACATCCATCTGCAGGAAAAACAACGTGGGCCTGAGCTCTTACCCGCCTGTCCATTTCTTTTGGCCACCACCTTTCTACTTATCCTTCCTCCCAATCACTTCTCTTGATTCTGGCTCTTTAGTCCCATCGTCCCACCCCGAGCCCACCTGCAGTCAATCCACTTCTATCCCAGGACCTAATCAGTGACTACTGATTTAAAGGTCTTCCGGTGCTTCTATCAAGCCCATTCACAGCTCCCGAGGCCCTTTCTGCCACACTCCTATTTTCTGGAGTATTCCCAATATTCTTGTCGCATCATCAACTTGGGAGTTTCCTCGAAGTTCAACTCTGCGAGTTCGGATCCTTCCGATCTCCACCCCGATGTCCCCTCTCCTCAGTAGCTGTTTCACGACTTGGGGCTCGAATCCAACTAACCTTGAACCGCTGGGGAAGGGATCGCAGAAGCTTGACTTTGATAGAAAGGCCAATAAGTGTAGCCATGCTGCAGTGTGGGATGGTGGGGGTGAAGGCCACTGCTACGGTGCTCTCCGGGTCGCTAACCTGCGTTGATAGGGGAGATCAGATCGCAATGATCACACGGCGGCCCCTGACCCAAAGACACTCTTTTTAGTTTGTTGATTTGGGCAAGTCACCCAACTTTTATGGGCTCCATAAACATTTAACACTCATAAACTAGAAAACCCACCACCCCTCCCACAGATCCTCTTAAGTGCTTGTGAACCGAGACCACCAGCCTCTGATCTACAATGATACCTTTTTTTTTTGATTACTTGAGCCAACTACTCACCTGAATCCGAACTTGCTCTACTACGTTCAATTCCTCCAGTGTCAGTGGATGCTCCGGGTCATTAATGGAGCGAATAAGATGTGCCAAGTGAAGGAAAAGGGACTCTAAGTTTTGGCCCCCTCAAAATCTCCGCTGGCACGCCTAACCGGGACACCCTTCCAACCAGCGTGTTGCACATCACTTCTTGCTGATACCCCAAGCCCCCACCGTCCCGCCAGCGCCCAGTAGCGACGGATATCGAAGATCTCCCGGGCGTCGATGCTGTCGGGCACATCCTCATCTTCCTCGCCTGCCGTCACTGGCCGCTCCCCGGAACGCTCATAGATGAGGGGGTTAGCGTTCTCAAGGAGCCCGCCGCCGCCACCGCCGCCGCCCACCATCCCGGAACCGCGGTTCCCACAACCCCCTGGTGGTGTGTACTTCCGCTCCTACAGCGCACTTCCTGGGAACGAGGAGAGGGCGTGGTGTGACTACGGGGTCGCGCAAGGGACATGCCACGCTCCCGGGATTCGGCGGCTAGTTTGCTGGAAGCGGTCTATTTGTCGTGCTGGCTACTCCGAAGGCGGGGAAATGCTTGTAGCCTTCGCCAGGGCATCCGAAGGGTCTCCCGCGGTTCTTAGCGGTGTGATCCTGTTGGGAGCTGGGACGCAGGAAGCCAGCACCGTTTGACAAGGGCGCTAAAGGCCCCTTGAGATTGAACCCACACGACCTCTTTCAGGAGGCTAGGCTGAAAGGGCATTCGGACGCCCAAGCTCGCTGTCACGCTATGGTGGAACCGTAGATCAATGAATGACACGCTGTTTTCCCCCAGTAGGGGTCGGCAGCAGTAGTTATATGTTTGTTAAGTAGATAAGCGGTCCTAAATTCTACTGAAAAAGAAAGGCCTGCAGGGCATTGGTGTCATTAAAAAGCGTCGTATTCACGAGTCAGGGAGGACCGACGTTGCCTCTCAGACCAGGAACTAACGTAGATAAGATGGTGTATACTTGAAGGTGGATCCTATGAGTCTTGAGAGGAAAAAGTTGTTATAGGGATGAAGTGTCCTTCCCTCTCCCCTCCTCACGTATGGGCACATGCATTTCCCCTCACCTAAATTCCTGTAAGGTGGGCTCTATTCTCCATCTGGGTCCTGAGCTTGTACTCAGTTACAGTTTTCTGCTCTATTCTTTCCAGCCT